>NW_028278479.1:300000-560868 GCF_059751315.1 Micrasema longulum
AAACAATGTGTGCAGATAAAATTTTAAAAGGAAAATAATTTATATATATTTTTCTTTAAAAGGTACCAAATATAAGTATATTAAACACAATAAAATTATTTTGTCTCAAAAAATAAATAAATAAAAAAATAGTAATAATTATGTCGATTAAAGTAATTAAAAAAATAAGTATACATGTAAATATGGTACACAATAGTACCCATAAAAAAGTAAACATAGAAAGTACTATAATCTAAAAAATGTAAGTAACTGTCCATCATCTTTGAAATGATTAAATAGGGTTGATTTATATAAGCTATACTTTAGGTGAAAAATATCAGCAACGTCGGAATAGTTATTGCCGAGAACATGGAGTCGATTCAGATTAGCATTATGCGAGTATACGGTTCGCGAATTGTTGCAACTAAACGAAGGTACTTGACAAGTCATTCGTCCAGGTACCTTGAAGTTAATGAGCGCTAATAGATTTGGCCAGTCCCATGTACATTTGGCAATCTTAAATAAATCTATAATTTTTCTTCTCTCAGTTAGTTTTAACAAGTCCAAATTATTTAATAAGAAATTATAGTTAGTAAATTCACATCTAATTCCGAGTTTAAACCTAACGTATCTTAAAAAAATATTTTGAGCTCTTTCAAGAGTATATTGGTCTATTACAAAATTATGAATCGGTTTAATTAAAGTTAATTTTACGCATCAGAATAAACACAAAATAAAAATGACGAATTGATCATAATTAAAACTCTTACCTGTTTGTAGATCAGTAATGCTGAATATCACTCCTTAATGTATGTACATACATGTACTAATAGTTACGTTTTTCACTTAAATTCATCACAGTTACAAATTAACATTGTACACAAACAAATGATGATAGAAACAGAGATTGAGATTAACAGGTAATTAATTAATTTCTACACTGCCAGCTATTTTTATCCAATACAGTAAATAAACACGAGATATTTGGTATCAATTCTATTATAAATTTTGAATGTTTTTTATTTATTTTTAAATGGTTTTAACTGTAGGTACTGGCAAGGTTACTATAAACTATCTCGATTTAACTGTTTTTTAAAGTTACGTTCGCATTAATTTCCAATTATATTTTAAGTTTTTATTCAAATATGATTTCATAAAAGGGAAAACTCTTCCACGCTGCAAATAAAAACAATTAAAAAAATTATTAAACTTTAAATAACAGTCGATAATTTTCGCTTTTTGGGTAACACAAATATTATACTTTTATTTTAGTAATTTAACTTTCTGCAGTTTGGTACTTTTTAAATATGTTTTTGTATACCGTAAAAGGTTGGTTAGTTAAGAGTTCTTAATTGTTTCATGTAAAGCAAATCCAAGCGTGAATTTCCATAAAACATTCAATATTATTTTCTTTATGTTGTCGATTTTACGAGAGCGCATCCCGAAACACGACATTTCCCGACCGTAGATCGGGAGATACTGGAGACTAAAGTGTTTCCACAAAAGTAGGAAATAAATCTGCTTCTACCTTCGAAAAGCTCGAATTATTTTTCCATACAATGTTTTATATTTTCCTTTTCAGAGGCGTTTAATAAGATCTATTTTAAAACATATTGGATAATTTGATATTAAAAACCAAGCAAAAATTGTAAAACAGGGTTTTTTTAGTTATGGTTGCGTTTATCTCTTCACCGTCGGCGTCCCGATGTTTCGGACTTCGCGTAGCGCCCTTCAACCCTACATCAACTCAGATGGTGGCAAAAGAATGACTGGACACAGTGAGGAAATTCAGCGGATTTTTTATTTTTTTATTTGTAATAGACTATCAAACTAAGCCCATTTAAAAAATATATATTTTCATGTCTCGTATTATCGGCGCTATGATTTTTTTAAAGTTTTGAAATTACTCCGCACGAGACGTCACAAGTTCTCGTCGGAGAGTTTTTCACACTCGTCATACAATTAAATGCCCTAATTTTTATCGAGTGTACAATTTTTTTTTTTCTAACCAATATTACGTAGCACTAAACTTCATCAATAAACTATTTTTTTACTTATGCCTTCAAATTGAAAACGGATGAGCGATAGTAAAAGTCGCTATTTATTTTTATTTAAAATTTTATTTATAAACCCTTACGGATGACATACATTTAACAAAATATTTTTTTCCATTCATATTTTATTGTTAATGATAATACTTTTAACATTTTTTTTCCAAAATTTCAATTTTTTTACATACTACATACATACTTAGATAATAGATTTCTCTGGATTATGTCTAGTCTGCCTAACTAGCTACAACCTGTTTTAAGGCAGTCATTTTTATGTAAAAATAAACAATAACATGACTACTTACTAGTAAATTTATTACTAAGTTTTACAATATATTTACCATTTATTATTTAAGAATATTTTTGTCTACCTAAATTTAGTAACAATTTTATTACTTATTTATTTCATTGAATTCGGGTCATGGTTTTGTAATGTTCGAATTTTGAAAATTTTGTGGCCCAGAAACCTGAAATTTTTTTGCGCGAATTCAGAGTTTGTGGTAGACCCCATGACCCATCCTCTAGTTTGACTTCAGTAGTGTGGGACTGTTCCTTTTGAAATTCGGTATAATAATTTGCTTTCACAAACATAATTATTCTAGATATATATTTGCCTTATATCTAATATATCGAATTCCTCGAACAACTTGCCGCTGGGGTACCTGAAAGGCTTTATAAAAATCATTAAAATATTCGATTTTTGAGCAGATTCGAGAGGTTTTAATATTGATTTATTAGTGCCTACCCATCCTATTATGCCATAAGTTATAATTGAGTTACATAAAATACTATATGGTTGTTTGAGTTAAGTTTTCTTTTTTTGCACCAAAACAGGCCAGGAGGCCCAATTACAGTGGTGAATTACATCACAGAACACCCGGGTCTTCGAAAAATCACATTTTAATTGTTGTGTTCTCGCCGGGAATCGAACCCGGAACCTTCCGTGTGTGAGTCAAGCGTCTTGACCACTACACCACGGAGGCCGCCAAAAGTTTAATTGAGTTACATAGAATATAATATACATAGTTGTTTCCGTTTAACTAGGGATAAGATGTTACGTATCGGGAAAGTTTTATAATTTTTTGTGTTGTATATTCTATGTGTTCTATCCATTTAAAGTATTTATCAATAATTATTCCCAAATATTTTATATGATGTACTGATTCAAGTATTTCAGGGCATATTTTTAATTGGAGGTTTTGTTTAGGCTGTCCCACTGTGGTTTTACTAAACGTCATGTATTTTGTTTTGTCAGTATTCAAAGTTTAGAGATTGTTATCCAGTCACATTTTTATTGTATTGACACCGTTTTGTGCCACAGAATAAGTTTCATCCTATTTGTCGCTTCTAAAAATGAGAGCAGTGTCATCTGCAAAATGCAATAATGTCAAAAAATTTTATGTGTTTGTAAAGGTTGTTCGAGTCTTTTGTTTAGTTTTGTCTGGTAGTTTATAGTATAATTTCAGTCCCTAATTTATTAGTCTCGACTGTTCTTACACACCTTATTATTAATAATATTACTTTTTTTTATTAAGTGTAAGTAAATTTGTGTTTGTTCATTTAGTCAACATTGTTAGGTCCTATTCAACATAGAGGTAGCCCTTCCAACAGACATAACCATTGCTAGGTTAGTCCTGTTTGTTGGAATGTGGAACAGTCTATGTTGACGCTGTTTAAGGTTATCCGTAACATAAAAGCTAATGTTCCGCATAATTTCATGGATGTTGACAGTACCACGCAACAATCGAAAAAAGAGCGGGGTTAGATACACATTTCTTCTGGTCTTTAAAGTATTGGGAATTTTCATTAAATTCATTTACCTTAATATAACACAAACATAACAAACTAAAATTCAAGACATACATATTATAAAAAGAGAAAAAATACAGGTAAGAGGCTCTTGTCAAAGTAGTAGAAAAACCTGCCCTGGAAAACCCCTTCGGATACATGGAACAGATTAACATCCAATAGGTCAATCACAAATAACTATTGACGTGCTTAAAAACATTCTAAGCACAATATTATTTTTGGTATGTGTATATATATTTACATATTTATACACACACAATTCTGGGTTTTATCCCAAGGGGGAGTAGGTATATTTTTATTTATATCACTACAGAGATGGGTAGAATTTTTGTTTCAAGATTATGGATATTCGAGCGTTTACAGGGCTTATGACCTGTCATAGGTTGGGTTCAAGTGGCCATTTTTATGTAGATACTCTACAACATTCCCCATTCCGCTTATTAGCGAATATCCATATCGGTGACATTTTTGGTTTTTGTATATATGTCATGAAACAAGGAAAGCTTTCGCTAGCGCGTTTGGAGCGCCATCTAATAACCTCAATATCAAATACATAGATGGCGCTCCAAACGCGCTAGCGAAAGCTTTCCTTGTTTCATGACATATATACAAAAACCAAAAATGTCACCGATATGGATATTCGCTAATAAGCGGAATGGGGAATGTTGTAGAGTATCTACATAAAAGTGGCCACTTGAACCCAACCTATGACAGGTCATAAGCCCTGTAAACGCTCGAATATCCATAATCTTGAAACAAAAATTCTACCCATCTCTGTAGTGATATAAATAAAAACATTCTAAGCATTTGAGCGAGCACAATGAACAATAATGAATATGCTTAAGTTATCGCAGTCATAAGCCAACGCGTGTGTAACCTTAAGTCAACACTCGTGTCGGTTGGTTTTTTGTTTTCCTCGTAAATAAATACAGTTCACTGGCGAAAATCGGCGTTTACTATAAAAAAAATAATACAATATATTGCATTTGCAAAATAGTAAGGAGTATCTAATACAAAAAAATGAAAATTAAATTACAATTACTATGGCGACTGCTTTTCTTGACATTTGGCTTGCCAAACGCCGGCTAAATGCAATAAATAGCATGAAAAATAATAAATAAATAAATAAAAATAGCAGTTTTGGAATATTTTCCATATTTACACCGGTGAAATTCAATATGTGATTACGTAGCTAAATTATACGTCGCGAAACGTAGATATTTTGACATTTAATATAAGGTGTTCACGGATGTTAAATTGTGATCGCGAATACGATAAACAACCATGGTGAGAAATTGTTATCACGTCGCTCATTAGCACGTCAATAGTTATTTGTGATTGAGCTACAGAGCGATGTTGTTTATCATAGCTGTAGTCCTTCCAACAGGCGAAACCATCCGCAGGTTGGTCCTGTATTTTGGAATATGAAACAATCTATGCTGACGCTGTAATTAAGCATACCCTGGAAAAAATTCAGTGGGATAAAGTCGTGGATAATATCCGCATTCGTAGAGAGAAATCGAGGAAATTTCTTCTGAACCCTCTTCACCATAAGATAGAATTTCAACTCTAAACTTCACATTTACTGTAATTACTTACGCTCACGCTACGTAATAATATATTGTTTCAGTTAATACCGCATGACGAAGTTTGCTTTTGTAAGATATAGAATCAACTCAATTTCATTTATCAAGTGGTCTGTCAGTCTGTATTTGATGTAAAATGAATGATCTTGTTTCCATGCCCGCCTATAAACTGATTACGAGAAGAAAGAGCGGACTTATTCTGTCCCTATTTCGTTTCGTTAATTCGTTCGTTCGTCTATATATGTTCGTCGTATTTCGCTATCGTTCCTTCTCAAATGACATGAAATGAAATGAATAACTTTCAGAATAAGGCCACGGAACAAGTTATTAATGCTTCTAAAAAAAATATTAGAACAATGCGGCCAGTTGACATTTCAATGGAATATTTAAAATCGACTGAATTAACAGTGGTATTTTTTAATGAGTTATGAATTAAAATAATCTATAGTATTATATAAAATATCACGAAGTTACATCGTTTGAGTTGATTTCATGGATGAGAGTTGTTGTATCACACAGAACCACAGAAAAATATCATTTGCATTGTGCCAATCAATTTTGGTGTACGGTATAATCGCTTGGGGTGGTGCAAGTGACACAGTTTTTAATAGTGTATTTGTTGCACAAAAATCAATCATTAAAATAATACTCAGAGTCCCGATACAGACATCTACTGAAGAAATATTCCATAAATCACAACTTGTGACACCAAAACAATTATACGCCAAAGCAATACTCACTTATAGATTAAAAAACTACTCTTACTCAAATGAAAGACATAACCCCCACAATACATCACATACAAATAATATATACACTAGATCCTCAACACATAAACAACTTAAACAAAATACAAACTAATACCACTTTCGGACAAAGGGATTTTGAGTATTATTCAATTAAAATCTATAACCTACTTCCACTATCTATTAAAGCAATTAGTAATGAGAAAATGTTTAAAAAGGCTATAAAAAAATGGATAGTGGAGCTAGGTAGAAGTAAAATGGATTGTCTCATTCGCCCATACCAATGCTGAATCAACTGCTCCACAACTGTATAGCTTATGTTAGGTTTTTGTTGTTTTTATCGTGTGTTTTGTAATCTAAATAATATAGATGTACATAAATACCTTGTTTTTAAAACTGTCTGAATATTTGTTAATTATGTTTGTTTTTTAAGTGAGTCCTCTTTGTTTTTTCACAAATGTAATTTAAAAAAACTAAATTGTCAAGTGTCCTCGGCACGGGAAACCCCAGTGAGGTCACATTGTTTTATTATTAATTATAGTTTGTAAGGAAAAATATGAATAAATAAATAAATAAATTTATATTATATATTTTTTTTTTTATTAATATCCCTACAGAGATGAGGTAGAATTTTTTTCAAATTCAGGATTATCGATATTCGAGCGTTTACAGGGCTTATGACCTGTCATTGGCTGGGTTAAGTGTTAAGGTTCCCCATTCCGCTTATTAGCGAATATCGACACAGGTAACATTTTTGATTTTTGTATATATATCTTATTAAATGAGAAACCATTCACTAGCGTGTTGGAAATTTATATTATATATTACTTACATTATATTATGTACCTTCTATGTAGGTACCTACAAATATATGATATTTTTTTATAGCTTACCTGTAAATAAAATCACTATTCACCACTGATATGTACGCAAGCTTCTTAACAGTGATGAAATAAAGAAACAATCTTAAGTTCGTGAGTCTTTGACTTTTGATCATATATAATATCATAATTATGACAATCTCAACATAATAATAAGAAATTCCAGCCCAACCCGGAATTAATTTTTTAAAATGTTTTCGTGTACAAGTGAATATTTAAAAATTTTGGAGTAGGATGAAATATCTCAAAAACGCACGCAAAAATAAATAAAAATAAATAAAAATAGTATTCATTTCAAAATCGTAAATAATGACGTCACTCCTTATATCTAAGTTTAGTATTTCCGGTTTCCGCTTTAAAGCTCCCGCAACGTTTTGACCATAGAAAAAAAAGAGTATAATTTGTATAATTTGTCATTTCAACCAGAGATTATGTCAATTTTCTAGGTTTTTCTAAATCGAAACGTTCGTAAAAACAACCATAACATAGAAATGCGCAAATAACGATCAATTAAATGAAGTAATCAAAGCAATATTGCATAGATTCTTGTCAGGTCAGTGAAAGTAAGAACGCCAACCGTTTCATGACGTCACTACTGAAAAGTGACACACTGATTACAGTCATTTGGCGCGGTATTTGATAAATGTAACTTAAAAATATCATATCTTTGTAAATAACGCACAAAAAAAATAATTTTTTGCTTATTTAAACAGTACGCTAATAGAAAAAAAATTTGAAAACATTGGAATTTCTCATTATAATATTACAAAGAAGAGTCGTGGTAATACAAATGTAGAATGATACTTAATCCTATTTTAATATATACACAAATTGACAATATTTACTTAATTATTGTTGTAGATAAAATGTTTGTTGTTTTCAGTGATAAAATGAAAAAGTAATCTTACACACTCGGTAAATAAAATGATACGCCTTAACCCCATCACAATATAATATAACCTTATTATACAGAAGAAAATACCCGAAGACCCAGGGGTGCGTGCAATACTGACGGAACTATATTATTTTGATGTGTTATGTTAAGTTAAGTTGGGTTAAGTTAAGTAATAAAACAATTTGGTAGTCAGATGAAAGAAGGGACCATCTGTAATTTTCAAAAATGATCAGGGCCGCGATTATGAACGGCCATCTTCATCGGTATATACCGAGACGGTATAAACTAATATCGATATTTATGTACGAAAGTGTGTATATTTGAATGAAAATTCAAAGTATCTTCGTCGGTAACCGGTAATTGAACATGTTTAAAAAAAAATGTAAACATATTTATTTTTACAATATTTGAGTTTGACCAAATGTTTTAGACAAAATACTGGATTTCACCCCCTCGGGAGTCATAAAGATTAACAAATTTCAACAGGGATGGAGAAATTTAAGAAATATGGATGTTCAAACATAGGCAAAGTGGTGAATGTTATACAGTGTGTAAAATTGCTACTTAAACCAGCCAATGACAGGTCATAAGCCCTGTAAATGCTTAGACTTCCCTTCTTTACGGTATTCTCTATTCCTGTTGTAATTTGTTTATATTTATTTTTCATAAAAATGATCGGCGACTAAGCACAGTAATTGCTAATAAAAATATGTCAATCGAAGCTAAACTGGCTGTGCACAGCGAAGTTTTAGTCCCAACACTTACGTATGGAAGTGAAACTTGGAACTAGCAGAGGAAGGATGAAAGCTGAGTGAACGCGGTTGAAATGCGATATCTTAGACGAATGTATGGGAAATCAATGTATGACAGGGTTACGAATGATGAAATCAGGCGAGAATGTAAATCTGAGTCAAATATAACTGATAAGATTAAGAAAGGGTCTCTCAGATGGTTTGCTCATGTAGAACAAATGGACGACGAAATAATGGTAAAACGAGTATATATGGTAAAAATGAACGGTAACGTAAGACGAGGACGACCAAGGAAGACGTGGCATGATCAGATAAACCAAAATCTGAAGTCTGGTCATGTCAAAAGCAGACAGAACCGAAGGTCATGTTTTACAAGATGTATGAATGTGGAAGAAGCTAGGAATATATGCCAGGATAGACGTGTGTGGTGGTCCGTTCTCTCTGCCTACTTCTACGGGGAAATGGCGTGACGGTAGTAGTAGAAGTATTTTTCAAACAGAAAACTTAACTTTACTTTGGAGATAAAATTGAAGATAATTTTTAATTTCCCATCAGAAAGCTGAAACAAGATTCAATTTTAAGACTTTAATCCATAATCTGAAAAAAACTAGTTGTTTTTTTTTCAATTATTAGTTACCATTTTAAATAAGGTTTTTTTTATATTTCCTTTTCTTAGTATTTCTACTGAAATATTAATTAAAACTCTTGACAACAAAACAGCCAAAAAAATTACAGATCGTCCCTTCTGCCATCTGACGTCCGATTTATTATTATTTCAAACTTAGCTGGAAACACAACTTACCTTTTTAATTATTAATATCAAAATAAACGTGTTTTAGAAAATAAAAAAAGGCAAATAATATTAATATCTTGTTACTCTTAAGTGTTTTTCTGAAATACCTAAAATCTTAGCCAATTTACAAGGCAGCCAAACGTGACTAGCCAAATTATAAATGTTGACAACGTGCTTCTTGTACATAATTTTTAATTGTTCGTTGTCATTCAAAAATTGTTTAGTAATCTTCATTATCGGTTTCCTCAGCCTCAATATCCGCTTCGTCCCAATAATCAGTAAGATGCATGGCGCCTAACGTTATTAATTAGTTGTTAATATACATTACTTCCGTTGTTATTTAAATTGAAAAACGAACTCCAATGATTATACGTCATTCGAAAGAAAATTATATGCTCTACAAGAATTGTATTTGTTTTTACGCTACATAATATAAATATTTTATTTATTTGATTACAAGTCTTCTAAATGAAACGCCAAGTAGATAAAAGGGAATTTTTTTGACACTTCGATCTTTTCGTGTTAAATCGAAAATCGAAAATAAAACTACTTTATTTTTAACCACTAATTTTTATTTTTTTCCACCGACCGGTTTCAAAACAAACAAGCTTCTGCGTCAAGGTTTACGTAACTAATTGATTATTTCATTTTATCCATGTTTACTAAATACTACACGTGAAGCTAATAAATCAAGTATTTTTTTCATAAAAGGGTGGTAATTTAAGATGTATATTTTCGAAACTAGACAGGAGTGGCCTAAAAGAAATGTTTGTTTATTTAGTTATTAATAAAATTTTAATTATTATGAATCCCTTTTTTGATCTCTAAGATTTTCATATTGTCTAATTTTAATATTTTATTTAATTTTAAACATGAAGTACTTTTAATCCAATAACTTCATTGAAATTATTATTTTTTTTCTATTGGATGGTTTTACGAATTTAGAAAAGTTTTTATTATTAGGCACCTTAGGTGTTCTTTTACTCTAATATTTTTTTTTTAAATTTTTCCAATATATATTGTTCCATTAAAATGAACAACCACAAAGTTAGTGTTTCAAATATAAAATTTACATATTTATTTATACATTCAAAATTACGTTCATTAACATGATTATGAACTTATTAAGGCTTTTTTAGGCTGTGCCCGTGTTAAGCCATAGTAATTAACAATAAACATACATGGTTAAATGAATTAAATAATAATAACATGTGATGCAATAGAAAAACAATTCAGAAAAACAAAGTATAAATACATAAAATCCAAAGGCGACAATATTAAAAAAATAATCTGATATAAATATTAAAACATAAATTATAAAAAGTTAGACACATAGATAATCAAATATACAAATTAATAGAATCATTGAAATCAGTAGAAAAAAATATATAATTGAAATATATTTTCTATGAGCTCACTCTATTTTATTTTATCTTTTGGTGGAAAATAGTATTTAAGTAGGAATTATATAATATTACTCTGAAACGTTTCAGAGTGTTAATAAAAATTCTTGATACGCATTGTAATTTACTCGTATCATTGTACAATCACTTTCGCGACACCTAAAAGCTGTAGTATAATAAAAATTTAGGGAATCGTACGGTTCATTTTGGTTGTTAACAATTAATTTGTACAGCATATTTCAAGCAAAATTTAAATGCCGTCGAATGGCCATTATGAATGTTAAAAATTTGCACAAAACTTTACGTAGAAATTTAATATTTACAACCAAAACTTTATTTCTAAAAAACACGAAAAACGTAATTCCATAAAAAGTATTTGACCTAATTTATTTCAACTGTGGTTCGGCCTCGTGGTGTAATGGTCAGCGCGTTTGCTTACCATGTAAGAGGTCTCGGGTTCGATTTCCGACATGGTTGATATGAAACTTTTATTTAAAAGGGTGTTTTACAGTAGAATATTTCATGGTACCTGAGCTGGTACCTGAGGAACCATGTAACAAAAATGATCAAGACACGCTGCGATTGGTGTACCAATGCAGTACCCTATGCACCATTAGGTGCGTAAAGGGAATGGATGATAGTGTATTTTTTTATGTTTATTGGAGGCATTATTTAACCTAGAATTTAAGAAAAATACCACAAAATTTGTGTGATTTAAACTGTTATTATATCTTCTTTTTTTTCAACCAATATAATTTTTTTTATATAATAACTGTTCTGTGCAATTTATTACATTTAAATCGTAAAAAATATCATTACTTAAATACTTTGTCTTTATATGAGTACCAATGTACCTATGCTTGGTCTAAATTTCAAATGGTATAATCTGCCGGTCAAAAAAGAATTATATTTTAGTTACACGATACATATAAGAACGTTTTTATTTTAAGAAAAACGAGAAACTATTTTTTTTATCAAATAATAATTCACTTCTTTTTTTTAATGGCAAAATTAAGAATGGACGGTGGCGTTCTAAAATGAAAAACGCAAATGATTTCTGTACTTTTTATCAGACTTAAACACGATTTTTTTAATTAAAACGATCCGTTGAGAGAAATTTACGAAAAATATTTTTTTCATTATGATTTTTATTCCATTATCCGCGTCTAATTGTACATAGGAGACTGAATTATTTTGACATGCAGATACGCTTCAGGGTCCCAGGACTATGAAATATTGATGGAGAATTCTGCTAAAGATGACGCACAGGTAATATATTGGGTTGATGCAAAAGTTATGACCGTTTTTTATGATCCTAGGTAAAAAAAAATCTTCAGAAATGATGAATAGTATCTTCTTTAAAATGAAAACATTAGGCTATACCTGGACAAGCTCCATTAACAACTTCGAAGGCTAAATTCATAAAGTAAACAGTGACGTAAATGCACTTTATTGACAGGCATTTAAAAAAAATACAAGGGCTCTTCACTGTACTCTGGCCAGGCCAAAACTGAATAGAAAGTAGAAGAAAAGCATCCTTTATATAATGGAATCATTTAAAAGAAGATACTATCCATCGTTTCTGAAGAAAAAAAAAAATACCTTGGATCATAAAAAACGGTCATAACTTTTGATCAACCTAATATATTAAACCATTAACGTCATCATCATCAGCAGCGCTACAGCCCGTTGTGGGCCCTGGCCTCCACCAGAATCTATCTTCATTCCTCCTTGAATCCTGCGGCTCTTCTTCAGTTCGTCAGGCCAATCGCTCTAATGTCACTTTCCACATTATCCAGCCATCTTAATTTTAGTCTGCCTCTGCTTCGTTTGCCTTCCGGAGTGGTATAACGAATCTTTTTTGGGGTGCGGTTATCATTCATTCTGTGCACATGGCCCAACCATTGTAATCGTCTTATTTTGATGGATTGTGCAATGTTGGATTTGCTATACATTGCCTCTAATTCATGATTAAACAGTCTCCTCTACACTCCATTTTGGCTGACAGCACCAAATATCTTCCTTAATATTTTTCTTAAAAGTTCTAATACCATGTTTTCATCTCTTTTGGCCATAATTCAGTATTCGGCACCATATGCCATGGCCGGTCTGAGGAGAGTTTTAAGATTTTTTAAATATAGTTTAAGCAACGCATACCGACATACACATGGCGGACAGTGAGGCCAATATAAATATGAAATAGTACCAAGTAAAAAAAAAATTGTTAATTATTAGTAGCATAAAAAATACTCTTAAATTTGTAATTTTGAATTCCACCAAAAACAGTCATTTCATTCGCCACGCCCCTAATACGTCACGTTTCATGTTTATTAGTTCCTGGCTATTGAAATTTTGTCTAGAACAATATCACGAATCTTGGCGTCACAACCAAGCCAAACACGTTGCATTTTTATACGAACATATTTTTATTGAATTTCTTTTTTACATTTATGTATGACAACATTTCTCCACAATATCCTTATTGATTTTAAAAATACAATTAATTATTTTTAATTCATTTCATGTATCGTGATATTTCTCTATGGCTTTGTGTTGGTTAGGAATTTGTCGTATAACGGGTTTGTGATTCTTTAAGTTTTATTACATTATTCAATTTCACCATCAATATTCTTTTTCCGTATCTAATGCACTGCATTGATACAACAACTGCAGCATATCTTGTCATTTTTTGTTACATGAAGGTAAAATGATCAGACTTACGCTTCAAGTGCCAGCCCCGGGACTATTTTGTTATTAAAAACAATTTACAAAAATTCGATTTCTTTCTTTCAGAAAGAGTTCAATTTAAGCAGAATTCCGCTAATGAATAAACACATTTTGAAACTACTGTGCTATAAATACTTATTTTGTAATCGCATTTCAAAGTGCAACAAATGATTTGTATTTTAAATAGACGGGAGCAGATGTATATATTAGCTACCTATCTTAATATTATTTATAGAGATGACAGACAATTTAATCAGGATGAGTTACGTTGCCAAGAAAATGATGTAATCTAATTAGATTATTAGTAATTACGCAAATATTTTTAATTTGATATATTATAACAAGATAAATATAAAACAACTTTGTTTTTGATTTTGTAAAAAAATATGTGATTTTGTATTAATACCTACAATATGTCCATGAACTTCTCATTTTCTCAAACTGAACGGATCGGGTAGGTTAGAAAAAATTGCCTTAAGTCAATATTACCGCCCATATATTTTATTTTATTTTATTAACATATACCTAAAAATATCTTCCTTGTTTACCGTAACTCTTTATTTATTATTTGCTTTACAGAATTTATTTCATAAGCGTATTTCTTTGCATTTTTTGTTAATATGCTTACGGTTTTTTCTTGCATACCTTTGTTATTATTGTTTTTTTTTTTACTTTGTAAAACTTTTTATCATATCCTTTTTAACTATTTTTTTCTCTATATTCTGTGTTTATTATTTAGTATGTTAGCATGTATTTCATTTTTATTTTTTGTAAATGCCTTTTGGGCGTTAATGAACAAAATAAATAAATAAATAAACGGCAAATCTGGCTTTAACAAAAAAGTTAATACTAACATATTTGGCTTGATATTTTTTTTTTCTATACCCAAGTTTCCTATACCCAAGATTTATAAAAAAAATTAAACCTAAAAATTACACAGCATATTCAGTAGAAAGTTTAAATAATAAAACATTCTACAGTAATACAACAAGAAAATCATAAATACTGTTTCATACAGCTGGGCAAAGTGAACAAAAAACTGTTTATATTATGAAATGCATGAATAAATAAATATAATATGTTTTTCCTTTTTAAAAAAAAAATGTTATTACTATTTTATTTTATTTTTACATCTTAGTATGTTTTTCATTCTTTATTTCCATTCTTAATTTTTAATTACTCTTACAAGTTTTCTTAATTTTTAATATTATTTCCATTTGTAAATACTCACTACAAACTACAAACCTTAAAATATTTTATTTTTTTCACTTAAATTTAAATTTTTAAACAACTTTCATTTATGTTTTCTTTTTCCTTCTCTTTTTTATACTTTCATAATTAACATTAGATTTAATTGCTTTTTAATATGGAAACTTCACTGGTCCATTAGAATTAAGTCCAATTGTGTAAAATATTAAACTTTGTAACTGTACTGTATGTTTCCTGAATAAAAGAAAATAAAAAATATAAAAAAATAATTACCATTCACCATCTTTGAAAAAGTTCAAAAGGTTTGTTCTATAGGAACAATACCCTACACCAAATATATCAGATACGTGGGAATATAAATTATATATGTATATAAAACGTGCATGTACATAAAGTGTTTAATAAAATAAAATAAATAAATTAATAAAAATAATTCAAATTTATAAAACAGCCAAAGACAGGTCATAAGCCCTGAATATGCCCAGACTTTCATAATATTCCCATTTTAAAACGGTTCACCATATCTGCACGGTTTTCGCTTCGGTGGCATTTCACTCCCCCTGGAAATTCAGATTAAGGGATGAGAAAATTGGCTTTTTAGAAAGGTTTATCTTTCGGGATTACTGACATCATACCCATGAAATCGAATCAAGAATCTTATAGTTTTTATTTGGGGAACGAAAATGCCATATGACCCGTTTTTGACCCCAAGCACGTGGAAACTGTCGGATCGTCGAATCGTCCGATCTTTTTTTAACACTTTTTAAAATATTTATTTTATTTTATTTAGGAAACTTACAATACAATTTTCATGATTATAAAGTTTTTGTAATTTATTCAAATTAAAGTAAAACAACTTTTTAAAACCATAATTTTTTTGCAACAGAAAGGGAAAACATTTTTCAGAAGGGAATATGGAAGTCAAGGCATTTTCAAGGCTTATGACCTGTCATTTTCTGCTTTAAGTAGGCACTTTACACACTGTGTATTCACCATTCGTATTCACCATTCTGCCTAAGTTTAAAAATCCACATTTCTTCAACTGTTTCATCAACCAAATTTTTACCGGACACGGAGCTATGAGAAGTTATCCATATAGGTTTAAATTAAGGAATGATGACTATTGTCCATGCGATGATATTTCTTTACAGAGTATCGAACATCTGTTATTTCAGTGCCCATTTTTCAGTTTACAACGCCATAATCTTGAAGCAGAATGCAGGAAAGATGGAATATCCTTAACAGATACCCACACTGTCGGTAAATGTAGTTATCACGCGCCATTGTTCTTGGACTTTGCAACAATGGTGATTGGACTCATAAAAGTAATAAACCAAAATCAGTGATCGAACATTCCATTTCCAAGACAAACAAAAACGATTTTTTCCGAGTACCTTAGCCTTGTACATGACACGTAGGCTACTAAATACAGGGGTTCAAATATCATCATTACCTTTCCGCACCTAATGGTGCATAGGGCACTGCATTGGTACACCAATCGCATCGTATCTTGATCATTTTTGTTACATGAAGGTAAGATGCTTCAGGTACCAGTCCAGGGACTATGAAATATTCTAGTGTGAAAACACCCTTTTAAATAAATGTTTTATAATAACCATGTCTGGAATCGAACCTGAGACCTCTTGCACGGCAGGTTAACGCGCTGAACATTACACCACGAGGCTGACTTTTATTATATACGACTATACCACTAAATAGATATATCTGTGGACTATACTAATTAATTAATTTATTTTTTGCACCACAACAGGCCAGGAAACCCAATTACAGTGGTGGATTACATCACAGAACACCCGGGTTTAAGAAAAATCACATTTCAATTTTTGTGTTCTCACCGGGAATCGAACCCGGAACCTTCCGTGCGTGAGTCAAGCGTCTTGACCACTACACCACGGAGGCCGCCAAAGGGAGGGGTCCAAGTATATATATATATTTTTTTAATTTAAAAAGATAACTGTTCCATCTGTAGACTTTTGTGAAGTAAAAAAGCTGAAACCTATCGTGTGAGTGAGGTTTATCCACCTAAACCAATTCACTTAAACCTGCCAATGAAGAGTCATAAACCCTGTAAATGCCTAGACTTCCATATTTCCTTCACGAAAATGTTTTTCCTCTCAAAACATCGTTGTTTTTAACCACTTACTTCGTTAACATATTACAACAGAAATGAAGAACATTTAAGAGAAGGTAATATAGAAGTCTAGGCATCTACAGGGCTTATGACCTGTCAATGGCTGGTTTAAGTGGCCACTTTACACACTGTGTAACATTCACCATTCTGCCCATATTTGAACATCTATATTCCTTCAATTCTTTCATCTGTTGATGTTTGTGAAGAAAAAGAGCTGAAACCTTTATTTATGCGCGTGAGATTCATCAAATTGAATTATTTCACCTACATACAAGATGCCTAGACTTCTACATTACCTTCTCTTAAATGTTCTTCATTTCTGTTGTAATATGTTAATATAAACAGCTCCCCAGGGAGTTAAATCCAGTTCTTGTCTACAAAAATTTGAACAAACTCAAAATATTGTCACTTATTTCGTGTTCAAGTAGTTTTATTTTAATTTTAATTATTGCTTTAGCTTATTTTTCTATTGTTATTTTAAGCCAATCGACAGGCTTATAAAAGCCCTAATGGATTAACATTATTAATACATAAATAATAATAATACATTGATTGATCTTAAACTTAACAGTCTTAAAAACTATTTAAATGTGTGTGGGGATCATAGTCCATTGATTGATGACTCAGACGCGTGCAATTATTTCTCCTGAATTATAGAGCAACGTCCGACGAAGCAAGTCGATGGCTCAGTTCCATGGAGGGATAACTAAAAAAATATGTTTTAAGTTATAATATTCGTTTTATTAATAAAAAAAAACATCCTCTTTCAATTCTACAAAAGTGTAACTCTTTAAAACTATTAATTTTCTCATCAAAGACAAATGTTTTCATATGAAAATAAATTAACTATACAATTTGTCAGCTCCATAACTAATTAAAATTTTGTAATAATTTGTATAACACCTTTAATCCTAAAACTAGAAAGCATTGTGTAGATGTTTTACATAAATATATTCATAATTACTACAGTTAAGGTAAATAATTATTTGTTATAAATCAATTTAGGTCTGTCAAAATGTTGGTCAGCCATTACTAAAAACAATTTCTTTTTTTCTCTGTATGGAACTGAGCCATCGAAGTTATCATTTTAAATTTAATATAATGCAATGTATTCTGCAAGACTAACAGTATTGCACATAAAACCTCCGCCTACATAAGAGTAACTTCCTTCGGTACATTAAAATCGTTCCTACAAGTCAGCTCAGTCAGTCAGCTCAAGTATGTCAGCCCAAAGAGTCAGCCCAATCAGCTTAACGCAGTCACTCTATGTCAGCATGTTGTTCAAGAGTAGACAGTTCAACACATCAAGCCGTTACCCTCGCGTTCGATAACAAAGTGTAGTAACTTATTCAACATGCAATAAACACGCACCAAACATCAACCTCGTGTCTTCTGTCCACCTCCAACTGGGGTAGGAACTTTAGTGATTTGAAATTGATTAATCTTATGGTGGTGTTTGTTACCTACTAAACGTCGGTTCAAGTCGACTGCCTAGTAGGTTCCACATAAATTGCTAAATATTTATCCGCGTTGATATCGTTCCGTAAAAATCGTCTCGTGAGAACGTTTTTTACTTCACACTCGTTTTGGATCAATCTTCAGACTAACATGGTATGTGTAATGCACAGATAGAGTAAAAGATTGTACTTACAGTTTTATTATGTTTTATTAATACAAAAGATACAATATATAAATTTAACTAAACTTAATATCATAAAGAATGGAAATACGTAAAAATAACTAAAGGAATCTAATTTGTAAAACGTAAAATAAAGCAGTTAAGAAAAAGTATGAAATCAAAACAATTAAAATTATATCAAGTTTTTGTCTAAAGAACGTGCGTCACCGAACACAGCAAAAACGTTTCTCCCGTGTCCGTCGCTCGGAGCTGGCGCGCGACGTCGTGTGTGACGTCTATAGTGTTGCCACAATCTTAAGCTTAACAATCTTACAAACTATTAAAAAGTTCAATAGGTATGGTTATGGCATGATAAAGTAATGAAGGAGAATGCATTGTTGAGTAATTTGTTGGAGTTGACATACGTTGTGTCCGTTTATTTTCCAAATGAAGAGAACAAAAGAACGCATAAAAATAATTACAAGAAATTAGTCAATGATGTAGTCTCCATAATCATTTTACAACGAATTAGTTATATTAGACCAACTAGACTGTCTGATATTTTCTATATTCGTAACATTAAAACTAATCATCGGAAACATTCTATCATCCCTCGTATATGTGAAGCATTTAACAAGAATTTTAATAGTCTTGATATATTTAACACTCCATAGAATAGTTACAGAAGAGAACTAATAGGCTTGATTCAGAATTACAGAGAAAAGACGTTTTGTCTCGTTTCTTGCTCTTAATCATTAAATCAAATGCAATTTTCCACTCCTACTTTCCTTCGTTTATCCTTCACCACTCCTCATCAATTTCCTTCTTTTCTTTCCTACTGTCTCCCAATTTTCTTCAGATTTCTTTTATTTTAATATCCAGTATATTTATTATTTATATTGTTTAAACCGTCGGCGTCGCGTCGTCGCTTTTTTTTAGCATAATTAGGTGCATATTAAATACATATTATTGGATGGCCGACCCTCCTTTTTTTATATGATTTTTTTTATTCTTTCTATGTATAATAATTTAACATCTACATCTCTTTCCTTCGATTGAACGCGAACAGACGTAGGGTCAAAAATTTGAGGGCAATTTCTTTCTACCTGCCCAAAATGTTCAATTTGAGAAAATGCATAGTAGGAAACACACACGTTCATTTTAAAATAAATCGTGATTTTAAAATAAATAAATAAAAATATGCTGTTCCCAAAATCTTCAAAATATATTAAACAACCTGGAGGAGTTTCTTGTTAAAAATAAGTCATATAATATTTCAACGCGTGGGCGAAGCTTTTTGAAATCAGACCGTCTTATTTGCGGATTTTCGAGGAAAACGTTCAACATTGCTCCTTTGTTCAAGGAAAAACTGTATTAAAGTGAAACGGAAGGATATTTTTGTTTATTTATTTAATATCCTTCAATCAATCAAATACAGACTGGTGTAAGTTGATCGCGGTTTCAAGGATTATAACGTGGAAATGTGGTGAAATTGACAAGCTGAAGAGAGTGCTGGCCCCGTTTCTTCATGCCATTGATCGTCGGGAATAGAAGAAATTAATGACTGTTGAAGGAACAGAAAAAATATGGCAAAAAACTCTTTCCGTCTCACTAACAAAAGTTTTAAGTTTGTCCAAATGTTTGTAGACAAAAGACTGGACTTCTCACCCTTGAAAGTCATTAATATTAACAAATTACAACAGGTATGAAGAACATTTTAGAGAAAGAAAAGTCTGGGCATTTACAAGTCTTATGCCATGTCATTGGCTGGTTTAATTTGCCACTTTACACACCGTGTAGAATTTATCATCCTGCCTATGTTAAAACATCCACATTTCTCAACTCTTCCATCTTGTTGACTTTTGCGAAGTAAAAGAGCTGAAACCTTTATCATGTGGGTGAGATTCATCCGGCCACTTTAACCAGCCAATGACAGATCATAAGCCCCGTATAAGCCTAGACTTCAATAATTCCCTTCTCAAAGCAATTTCCTACCTCTAAGGCGGTTAAAAAGTATCTGTAAGTAAAGATTTTGACACACCATTTTCTTTTAAATTCAACTGATATTTTCAGGCGTGCATTTTCATTGCCTAGAATAGAGAAATTTCAGTTTTTTTACATTTTTAAAGTAATAAAGGTCTATGAAATACCGTCCAGTAAAAAAAAAATACTAATTATTTCTAATTTTGAATTCCTGCAAAAACGGTCATTCTATTGGCCATGCCTTTAATACGTCACGATTCATGTTTATTTATTCCTGACTATTCAAATTTGTTAAGAACAGTGTCACAAATCTTGACGTCACAACTATCAAGGCTAAACTTGTCGCGATTTTCTAGCGACGTATTTAAAAAAATAAAAATTTTAAATGAAAGCATTTCACCACAATATCCATATTGATTTTGAAAATACAATAAATTATTCTTAATCCATTTTATATATTTTTATCGGTATTCGTAGTATGTGATATTTACCCGTGTTTTTCAGTCCAGAAATGCGGTCTACAGATCCTAAACTCGACTCTGCGGGTTAATATAAAGATTATAGCGATCACAATATTTTCTCACACATTCTCAAACGTTGTGTGTTGATGGATTAATAAAATTCAACTGACGAGATTACATATTATGTAGCCAACGATTCTAAACCTGGTGCAAAAAGAAATATTGAAGACTTTAAAGTTAAAGTTTCTTCATCGTGCAATACCTTACGCTTTTTTGTATATGTATTACAAGTTGAAAAGACAAAGGGGTAATCATTCCTATTTTGAAATAGAACAATATCTTAATCTGTCTTCATTGGAGAAACGTGAGATTGACTTTATATGCATTTTCAAAATACTTAAAGCCATAAGTTATGTCCTATCTATGTTGCAATCAATTCCTTTTCATGATCCCAACCATGCCACAAGAAGTCAAAACCTGCTATTTATTGAATCTTCTAAGAGCAACTTTTGTTTTTATGCCCCAATGTCCAAAATGTGTAGATTAGTCAATTCGTCACACGATTTGAAATTTTTTGAGATAGATCTTCCGGCTTTTTGTAGATCTCTTTGCCACTGAAGATGATTGGCATGCATAAGCTCGAAGTCTTATATGTTTTTCGTGTTTATTAATATATTGTTTTATTGCCCTTGTTTGTCTTTGCTACATAGTTTGATGTTCTTTTTGTTCAGTTTCTTGTATTTATATTTCTTCATGTAACTGTTGTATATCCTATTATATTTTTACAGTGATTACTTGATATTACATAGATATATATGGAGCTAACAAGTCAAGTCTTTTTGAAATGTTGTTATTTTAAAAATGGGAAGTTCGAAGTGAGGTAGGTGGATAAGATCTTTAAAACTAGACAGAAGTAGACTAAAGGGAATATTGTTTATTTGGTTATATATTATTTTGTTATTATTATGCATCACTTTTTTAATTTCTAATCTTTCCATATTTTCTTATTTTAATATTTTATTTTCTAGTACCTTTATTGAATTAATGATTATTTTCGATCATATGGTTTGTTAATTCAGAAAAACAAGGGACTTTATATTTGTGATTTTTCAACAAAATTTATCTATAATTAGTTGTGTAGAATGCAGGTTTAATGTTTGATAGTAGAAAAATTATCATTTACTAGCGGATCCGACAGACGTTGTCCTGCCCAGGCGTTGGCTTGCCTGTTATTACCTTGGAAAAATACTTTTCATTGATAATTAGGTACCAAGGTACTTGTTAATGATTGAATTCCAAAACTAAAAATTATTAATATTCAAATATAGAATTTAACCAGGTACCTAAGTACTTGTTGACGGTTGAATTCCAAGACATAAAATTATTTATTTTTAAATATAGAATTCTTTTTGCAAACGTCAAACTCAGCTCTTCTCACCAACAGGGGTGCACTTTATTCATGTAAGCGATTTTTAAAAATGTATTAAATGTCAGTTAATATTATTTTAGTTTTACCAAAAATACAGTAAAAAGAAATAAATGGGAAGAAATTATAAGGAATTTAAGGAAAGAATCCTATTGGTATCTATAAAAAGCGATTATTGTTTGTAAGCACTCAAATTCGTAATTTTTTTAAACACAAAAAACAACATCCTTATTTTTTTGTGAATGCATTCTCGTCGAATGCAACCCTGGTAGGTCGATGAAAAAAATATTATGCTTCTAACTTTAATATCTATAAACACGCGCAGCGCAAAGATCTACATTTATCTGAAAACCGCACGAAAATCGGTTGAGCCGTTTAGGAGGAGTTCAGTGACAGACAGTTCAGTACAGAAGAAATATAAAAATAAAAATAATCCGCTACCGTTGTTTTACATTTTCAATGACACTGTCATTTTGTATATTTGATTATGTACGAATCTAAATTTGTATAATTTATTTTTCAATATTTACATCCGATTATTGTTTTTACATTTGTCTTCTTTGGAATTTTATTATTTATACCTTTTTTCCGTATTGTTATTCTATTGCATCACACGTCATTATAATTTAATTTAATTAGTTTTACTATGTATTTTTTATTGGTAATTATTATGGCTTAACACGGGCACAGCCTAAAAAGCCTTAATAAGTTCATTAATATTTAAACGAGTGTAATTTTGAATGAACAAATTAGTTGTACGTGTGAGTTAGATTTATTTATTGTGGGAGTAAAATATAAATATTTATTTATACTTTGCGTTTATGTTATGTTATATTTCATCGATTGGGGTTTAGTCCGTTATTATTGGCAATCTGTTTTAATATATTTTTTTAAAATTAGTATCAGTTAGTAGAACATTAATTGACCTCAATATCATTTAATTGATTGCGGAATGTTTATGGGCAATTGATGATTTGAGAAATTTTGGTTTACGGTAGATATCAACATTAGTTTTTTTTTTATTGTATAAGACAAGTCAAGAAAGTTTAATTATTTTTGCATTTCGTGTTTCGTATTTGTATCCACACAGTGTCTCTATAAATATGTGTCATTTACTCGTATATTTGGCATTTGTGCGGATGTTGGGCCACCGGGAGCTGACAGTAGCTGGTCACTTGACCTAAGGTCTGCGCAGTAGTTAAACGTTTGAGCTGTACTAATAATATAATGTTGTTTTCTTTTTCTTTCTTTTTTGAGTTTTTTTTTTCTCTCTCTTACTATTATATATGTTTATATATCTGTGCGGATTTAAATGTGAATATGTAATAGTTTATATGTTTTTATATATATTTTTAGACACTATAAGTATCATATATCAAATTTCTTTGTTGTTCTCAATATGAGTTATTTTCTAAATGCTAATATTATTTACGTCCTGAATTGAGTTATTGTAACTCCTGAGAATGTAATCCAACGTATTTTAATTGTAAAATACTTTGTGTTATATGATTTATAAATAAAATAAAAATAATAAAAAAACATGTAAATGAATGCCTCGACACGGGTTGTGCCCAGTGAGGTATTCATTTTTGAAAAAAAGTTTTATGTAAAACTTGAAACAATAAATAAATAAATAATAAATAAGTAATAAATCTTTTTCTGATTCAAATGTAAATTTTGTTTCTTTAGACTATAATGAATTTCGGAAATTTCTGAAGTTCTCGGACCGTCCCTGTAAAAAGGCAAAAAAAATGGAATTCATTAGTTAAGTATACCTTGATAAAGAAGCTTGTGTAGCTTTAAAACCGGTCTGTAGAAAAAAAATGTTGCGTAGAACAAAGTTGTTTAATATTTATTTTATGAAGTATCTTAAAGTTTGTAAACCGCAGAAGCACGCCATAAGTGTGACGATGATTGCCCATTATAATAATGTGTGTATAACATTACGCTCATCGTATTTTGCATAAACCGTGCTATATTTATAATGTGATAAACGCCATGTAATTGAATTGGGGTAATTCAAGCAATGTAGCAAGAGATTTTTACTCAAGAATCCCATAACATTTTTTTATTAAATGCGTTGCACAGTGTGAGAAACTGCTCATCTAGCGGTACGAAAGTCCAAAAATGAATATCATTTCGCACTGAATGTGCGTTTAAAATTATAGTAAATAGTCAATTTATACGAAACGTAGTTGATTTAATATTTTTTAATTCTTGCATCAGTTTGGCATCGTCGTAAACTATGGTAAAGCTAAAATGACGCACGCTTAGAACTTTTAGTTGGATTTAATACTTGCGTTTGAGTGGTTGTTTTATGCGTTGCAGTGAATATTTTTACAATGGCAAGTTATGCAATCTATAGAACAAAATATATGTTATATTTACTTGGTATTTTAGTAGTGAAATATTTATTTAATTTGCTGTTAATAAAATTAAAACAAAATTACAAATTTAAACTATTTTTTAACACGTTTATTGAATTATATTAGAATTTTTTTACAAACTAAGCACAACATAACTGTCATAGTATTATTTTATTGTACATTAGTTCTTTATCTATGTAGGCAAGTAATTTAGTTTTTCTGCTTATATCTGCTACACCAGAACATTTTTTTTTCGCTTTTCAGTCTGCAGGGGAACATTTATTCGGAAAGCTTGTTGGCGCTTTGCCGTAATAATGATGTAACATCGCGAAAAAAAAAAATTTGTTCTCACATAATGAACTTTTATGGTTTTTCATTGTGTAATAAAACTACTAAGATACAATTTAATAATTTTGAGAGTGCTTTATCTTGCCAATTTAATATTTGTTGGCAAAAAAGTAATAGAGCTCCGAATAGATTAAAAAAAATAAGATTGAAATAACAGTCCTTTTCTTGAAATGCTTAAGCATCGAAAATATATTTTTATCATTAAATATCTTTTAATCTAAATTGTTACTTATCCCCTATTCCTTTTGTAACCTGGACGAAAACTATAAAACTTAGAACACATGTAAAAACTGTTTACTACACAATCATCCAGTCTATTCTGCAGTATGTCTTCATAGGTTGGGGAGGAGCTTACAAGACAAATTTGTGTCCACTTTTGATTGCCCAAAAAACAATCGCTAAATTTATATTTAAAAGCCAGCAACTTACCCTTCAAATTTAGTTTTTAAAGAACTAGATGTACCCTCAATTGATGACGTATTTAATAAGCATCTATAAAATAATACTCAGAGTCCCGATACAGACATCTACTGAAGAAATATTCCATAAATCACAACTTATGACACCAAAACAATTATACGCTAAAACAATACTCACTTATAGATTCAAACACTACTCTTACTCAAATGAAAGACATAACCCCCACAATACATCACATACAAATAATATAATCACTAGATCCTCAACACATAAACAACTTAAACAAATACAAACTAATACCACTTTCAGACAAAGGGATTTTGAGTATTATTCAATTAAAATCTATAACCTACTTCCACTATCTATTAAAGCAATTAGTAATGAGAAAATGTTTAAAAAGGCTATAAAAAAATGGATAGTGGAGCTGGGTAGAAGTAAAATGGATTGTCTCATTCGCCCATACCAATGCTGAATCAACTGCTCCACAACTGTATGGCTTATGTTAGGTTTTTGTTGTTTTCATTGTGTGTTTTGTAATATAAATAATATAGATGTATATAAATACCTTGTTTTTAAAACTGTCTGAATATTTGTTAATTATGTGTGTTTTTTGAGTGAGTCTTCTTTGTTTATTCTCAAATGTAAAAAAAAAACTAAATTGTTAAGTGTCCTCGGCACGGGAAACCCCAGTGAGGTCACATTATTTTTATTATTAATTTATAGTTTGTAAGCAAAAAATATGAATAAATAAAAAATAAAAATAATATACAAACTTTAAAAAAAACCTACTAATTTACAAAATTCTCGAAACCGTAGATTCGCAAATAATTTAATTTTATGTAGTTGCAATACAACTACTGCAGATTTAAATCACTCTAAATATATTGGAAAAAAAAAAACTTTGATCATCTTCCAGAAATCTCGAAATCAGTATCAAATATTAAAACATTCAAATTTAAATTAAAAAAACAAACATTAGATCCTCCCTATTCTGTACTCCATACAGTAATGTATATTTTTTTTAATAATATCAAATTTTAAGGAACCTCTTGTAGATTGAAATCTAAATAAAATGTAGAGCGATTTCTTCATCTGTTTTTATTGGAGAAACGTAGAACTGAGATGGACCTTATATACATTTTCAAAATACTTCTATAATTCTATAAGTGATGCACCATCCCTGATGCAATCAATTTCTTTTCATGTTCCTAACCATGTAACCAAAAGTCAAAACCTGTTATTTGTTAAATCTTCTAGGATCAATTTTTGTTTGTATACCCCTATGTCCAGAACGCGTAGATTAGTCGATTCAACACACAACTTGGAATTCTTTGGTATGGATCTTCCAGCTTTTCATAGATCTCTTCGCCAATAAAACAGTGTGGGATAAAGATGGATTGGCATGCTTTAGCTCGAAGTCTTGTGTGTTTAGCGTTTTTATGAATATGTTGTTTAGCATTATTTTATTGCCCTTGTTTGTCTTAGCAACATAGTTTTATGATACTTTTGATTAGTTTTATGTACATATGTGTCTTCTGTAATTGTCGTCCTTTTGGCTTAGACCGTATGTACAATTTTTTTATTCTTTTTTTTATTAAAGAGTCTTTATTCAATAAAATATACACATCATAACAATATTTATACATTATAAAGAAAACAAAGTATTAAAATATATTTTGTCCTGATAAACTATTCAATAATAGTTTGTCAGACATTACTTTTAATTTATAATCAAATAAAAGAGTACAGACATAATACTGCATACGTATAAAATAATGAACATATATTATTTTGTTTTTGATGCCTTGAAAAATATTATTAAAAAGAAAAAAACTCTACAAAACCAGATAAAAATGGTTTAAAGAAATATTTTTTTGAAAGTAAGAAAATAGAGTACAATAATACAATTAAAATTAAAGAATAGCCATTTACTTGGATACATTTTAAATATAGGAAAAAATATATAAACACATATATAAATAGCGTGTGCTTATAATGTAATCAAAACGAGATAAAAAAAATAAAACAAACGAAATAACAAATAAATAAAACAAAATAAATAATGTATATTTTAAAATACTATTGGAGAAGTAGAAATGTTATTATTAATGTTGTATCCACAAAACATTTGTAATTTTATTATTATTTTGTAAACAATTAGTTCAATAAATCAAAATATAAAAATATTAAGGTATGTACTTGTTATTTGGTAAGATTTAGAATATTTTTAATGTTAGTTTATTTTTAAACCTTGACAAAGGAACAGGCATATTATATTAGCTTGTTGGTACTAGTTTGTATCATACATTTTTGATAGCGCTTTGTACACTTCGTTACTAATTACTAATTAATGTCTTAATGGACACAGGAAGCAGATTGAAGGTTTTAATTGCTTTGTACTCAAAGGCTTTTTTCATACTATGAGGCATATTCACAATATCCGCACGGCACTATAAAATTACAAACGGTGGATTTATTTTCAATTTATTGAATCTTTTTTTATTTATTTATTTAATGGCATCCAAACGCAATAACCAGTATACTAAAAAGGCGACTCATCCATCGTCGACTACCTTTTTTGTACCTGAGATTAGCTGTAAAACGCCATTCACAGTACTTCACATATTCAATAATTACAATTTGGATAATACATCCTTATAATTAGAAATCAAACACTGATTTGAGTCTACTGAATACTTTATTTTATTTTTACAAATATAAACATATAAAAATAAAACTTCGTGACAATTGTTTCGCCTTATTAGGGCATTTTCAAACGAATGTGAAGATTATTTGGATTGAATGTCCTTATATAGTTATATAATTCAAGGTACTTAAGTAGAAAATAAAAATAATCTTATGAACTATAGCATGTACATTAATCATAATTGAGGGAAAAACCGATGGTTAAGGGTGAGGATAAGTGTTTAATAGGTAATGGGGAATTTAGGTATTTATATTTGAATATTTTCCCCGAAATTCATTCAAAATACATCTTTAATTCTTTTTTATGTAACACAGTTTGAAGACATCGTTAATATCTTTTTTGTAATCAATATATGTTATTTTAAAAATATTATTGATTAAAATAAAATAATCTATTGTAAGACGTCACTCCCCATTATGTACACAAGATATGTTTATTTATTTTGCGTAATGGGAAACGATAATGTAAATATATGTATTTGATTATTGTAAAAAAAATGTATTTAGTTGTAATATTGTATTTTATTTTGTTATTAATAAAAAAAAAAGTTTCATTGATAAGTTTATTTATAATTTTATCATAATCATTATTTAACTTGTAGAATTTACTTAGAAATACATACTCAGTATTAGCTGACCTACCATCGCAATTGATATGTTTATAAACGAAATCAAATAATTTCTGTATGTTTGATATCAAAACATTTTGACTATTAACGAACTGCTGATACGAGCGGACGTAAAATCGCTGAGAAACACGGAATTAGTACGTGACTTCAAAATCTCATCAGGAAGTAAAATAAAATACTGTTCATGCAGTGTGTGCCATCATGCAATCCTGTTCAGTGCACAGTGACTTAAGTATAACGTTTACGCAGTTACTTTTTCTGTTAACCTATTTATTCTTTTTATTTTTATACCAACTATACTTCTTAACACTGTTCCTTTATTTTGTTCCTTTATTTTATTTCTTTTTATTGTGTTTTTTTTTTAAATCTATGTTGTTTATATACTCATCTTCTTTTTTTATACCAACTTTACTTCTTAACACTGTTCTATCTTTTGTTGCTTTATATTGTATTTTTTTAATTTAATGTTCTTTATATACTTATATTTTGTAAAACTTTCATGTATGTAAAAGCCTTATGGGCGTGAAAAAATAATAAAATAAAATTCATCATGTAATAAATACACTTCATCCCTCAACATCGTTATCTTCTGTCACCTCCAACTTGGTAGGAGTTTCGATATTTTCAACCAACATGAAATCGTAGGAATGTCTTGAACCGCATTTCCCTTCTATCACTAATATAAATCCTTTTAACTGGTTTATTATCCATTTATAGTCTAGCTCTGGGTATATTATGATTTCAGAAAGCTTAAAACGGTGAAAACATCCCATAAAACCACCGTAGCCGGTGAGTATTAGTCAGTTCGCAACCAACTTGCTGCGTTTTCCTGAAATCAAAGGGATGACAAATTGTTGGCAAAAATATTCTTATTTTTTTTGGCAAAAACAATTACGCTTCTACTTATACGCTTAAAGCATACGTAATAGGGTGTGTCATTTTTTCAACTTCCGAATTAGAAACGTAATAGCTCTCAAAAGATGCGTTTTTTTTTTTTGAATAAGAAAAATAATATTAAAAAAGTCTTTAGCTCGCAAAAATGATGCTAAGTTTTGAAAAAAGACAAAAACATACCAAATTACAACAGGGATGGAGAATACCTTAAATAAGGGAATGAGGAAGTCTAGTAATTTACAGGGCTTATGACCTGTCATTGGCTGGTTTAAGTGGCCACTTTACACACTGTGTAACATTCACCATTTCGCCTATGTTTGAACATCTAAATTTCTAAATTATTCCATTTGTTAATTTTAGTGAAGTTAAAGAGCTGAAACCTTTATTGTTAGGAAGAGATTTATCTGACTGATTTATTTCACATACTAGGCAACGCCTGAAAACAATTTTCCAATTTTTAAACTTCTTCTTGGACCAGTTGGTTTAATTACAATATTTAAGTTAGTCCAGCCAATGACAGGTCATAAGCCCTGTAAAAGCCTAGACTTCCATATTTCCTTATTTAAGGTATTCTCCATCCCTGTTGTAATTTTTTAATCTTAATGACTCCCTAGGGGGTGAAATCCAGTCTTTTGTCTACGAACATTTGGACAAACTCAAATATTGTAAAAATATAGATGGTCGCAATTCGGTGAATTCTACTGATTGGTTAATTATCTTTCCGCAAACTAGAAATCTATCACAACACTCAGAAGAACTAATGACGTTGTTCAAAGTACATATTTATATTTATATATTAACAATATTTGATTTTGTCCAAATGTTTGTAGACAAAAGACTAGATTTCACCCCTCGGGAGTCATTAAGATTAACAATTTTCGCAACAAACATTTGGACAAACTCAAATATTGAAATGAAACCAACTGGTCCAAGAAGAAGTTTAAAAATTGTTTTCAGGCGTTGCCTAGTATGGGAAATAATTCAGTCAGATGAATCTCTTCACAACAAAAAAGGTTTCAGCTCTTTAACTTCACTAAAATCAACAAATGGAAGAGTTGAAGAAATATGGATGTTCAAACATAGGCAAAATGGTGAATGTTACAGCGTGTAAAGTGGCCACTTAAACCAGCCAATGACAGGTCATAAGCCCTGTAAATGCCTAGACTTTCATATTTCCTTATTTAAAGTATTCTCCATCCCTGTTGTAATTTGTTAATTTATATATTTATTATATATTGACCATTTTTTATACATATTCAAGAAACTTCTCCTTACAATTCATTGATCTAATTTTTTCCGCACGTAAGAAAAAAAAAACAATTTCCCGTGGCGCTGAACTTCTTCACTATACCGCGTCTTTCTTGGCCGTCCTCGTTTTACGAAACCATTTATCCTTCTGACACTTTTTTTAAAAATACGATTGCTAGCACCTAATTTGTAAGTAAATGTTATATAATACCAGCCCAGATTTGCATTCTACTAATTACGTATAATTTATTTTTATTGTAACAAAAAATATATACATTTATTTCTAATAAAAATATCAACAGAAAAATATTCACTCCTGTTTCCTTTTAAAATAATCAAATACACATCGTTTCGCATGATAAAAATCGTTTTAAAAGGAAAAACCTATTTTCAAAGAAAAATATGCCAGCAAACTTCGTTCAAAGGAAGATTTTAATTTCTAACTATACTTGTCAACACCTTTTTTAGAAATAGCAGGCAGATATTTTTAACATTATTTAGAGATATTTAAAAACCTACGTTAGTTTTAGCGAGTTATCTAAAAAACAAATAGTAGGCCTAATACGAAAAAGTTGATAAATTCTTAATACTAAATAAATACTAAAATACTATTTAAAACACAAACAAATAATTGTGCCGTTTCTATGTAGAGGAAGGATTGGACAGAGAGGATTGGATGTCACTTGATGCATTGGGATTATGTTTGGGAAATTTTTTACAAAAAGAAAAGAGATTAATAAAAAATATGTTTATTTGCTTCAATTTTATTTTTCAACGCTTTTAATGATTTATTTCAATATTAAAACGAACACTATTATTTGCATAAATATCGTGAGCATAAGGATAGCTGGTCAAGTCAAAATTATTTTTTGTTGGCAAATCAAGATTAAAATTTATACATAGTCATAAACGAATAGTTTTGCTATTTAGTACACTTTTGATTTTTTGTTTCTATTGCTTTACATAGAGAAAGAATTGGCAATGTATTATGCAAGTATGGAAGTGTATTTGTTTTATCAATATTTCCTGTAGCAGATGTTTATAGACATCCTCATACAATTATCAATTTTGTAAAAAAAAATTGTGATGTAAGTCGACCTTCTTTTTATTCAATAAAAGATAACATCAAGACCTAAAAGTTGGTGGAGAAATTTCAAAATGGCAAAAAACTGACTTGGCTAGTTTTCCTTGTATGCTCACGATATGCACTGTGTTTCAGAGCCAGACCACGAAGCTTCAGAGAAACATTTCTAGTGGTAAATCTGAAAAAAAAAAATAATAACATTCTTTTTTTCTTATTTGAAAATGGAATAAATCCTTAATTTCTCAGGCCAGCATCCCTTCCACAAACCCCTACTTAAATTCAAAAAAGTAATATTTTTCAACCTCATGCCTTATAATTTTACCCTGCGTTCTAAAAAACATAATTATGGTTTACTGTATTAAATTTATTTATTTAAGAATAGGGAAATATCACGTTTTTTTAAAAACATTTTTTAAGTAATAAGGGTCCTTGAAATACTGTTCAGTAAAACAATTATTTTTTTCTACTTATACGTAGCACAAAAAATATTTTTTAATTTGTAAATTGATTTTGAAAATACAAATTATTTTTCTAAATGCATTTCATATATTTTTATCGGTATTCGTAGTCCGTGATATTTCCCTATTCAAGTACAAAAAATATGCCCACTTTGGCGTGCTTATTGCTAAAAGGAACAAAAAAAAAACAGTCAGATGTACTTGTATATTTATGTGAATTAAATGTACATAAATCTTAATAGTTGCAACAGAGAGTGAAAACACCTTTGAGGAGGGAATATGAATTAAATCTAAATAACTCCCTAGGGAGCAAAATCCAGCCTGTCTACAAATATATTGATATATTCAAAATACTGTCAAAAGTACATATTTTATAAGTTAATACAATCCCTCTCATAAATTATAATCATAATAAATTGTGGATAATTTCTAGATAACGCTACCAAAACGCCGCATTCGATCATCATAATACAAACCCTGTTGATAAACAATAGAATAGTTTAGGAACCTCAGATTAAATAGAGTCATAACTTTAAAAAATATTATTTTGAGTTAAGTATGATAAAAAAACGAAACGAAAAGCAAGAATTATTATATTTTTTAATCGTCATCTCCTATCTGCACCTAATGATGCATAAGACACTGCATTAGAACATAAAATGCCACAGTATATCTTGATCATCTATTACATCAAGGTACTGTGATCAGTCTTCTTAACCCGTAGGACCCGATACCCTGCAATAGCAGTGGCAAAAAATCATGCCAACAGAACGATACCCTGCGATTGCAGTGTCCGAGTTGTGTGTACTTTTGAACTTAATAATTAGCTCTCCTCGTGACTTAAAGACAAAAGTAAAAATGTCACTTTACCAAACAGGGTATTGTTCGCATGTTGGCTTAGTCAAAATATTTTTTTACTCCAGGATTTATTTTAAATATTATTTTTTCCGAGACGTGGATAATTCAGATATCATCCATCTGACTGAGCGCACACACACAGTCACACGCGGAGTCTTCTTGCTTCAGGGCCCCGATTGCAAAAGGATGTTAACATTTATTTTCAATTTGATCTACACAGTAAAATTAAGTTTTCTGTATAAAAGGCAGAATATGCATACATTTTTTTGTTCTGTTTAGAAAAAAAAAACATGTTTATGTTCAATTGAACGTAGTTATGCAGATAGCAGCCAGTCCACAATTTTGAAAAAAATAGATATTGGTGTTATCGAGTGCAGTAAGGTCAATTTTATGTTCTGCTAAAAACAGCCAGACCTCTTTAATACAAAAAACTATAATCATCACCTCTTGAAAATAGTGCCGATCACAAAAACGGCATTTCTCAATTGGTCATAGCCAATTCTTGACCAGTTGGTTTTATTACAATATTTGAGTTTGTCCAAATGTTTGTAGAAAAAAGACTGGATTTCACCCCCTCGGGAGTCATTAAGATTAACAAATTACAACAGAGATGGAGAATAGAAATATAATGGAGTGGCCACTTTACACATTAAACCAGCCAATGACAAGTCGTATGCCCTGTAAATGCCCAGACTTCCATATTCCTTTTGTAAGGTATTCTCCATCCCTGTTGTAATTTGTTAATAGTTATATTATTGGTTGATTTCGGTGAACTAGTGATGTCATTCAAATTAGATCGTTTTCATTAAAATATTGTTAATATTCTTTTCGTACATTTTCAAGAAACTTACAATTTAATGCCTTAATTTTTTACCGTGCGTAATAAAACATATGTTATACCAAATTTCCCGTAGGGCTGAACTTCCTCGTTATTATCTTGAAGTACTTCGTTATTACGCATGTATATGTTTAACCCCTCCCCCCTCCCCAAAGCTTCAAATAAATTTAAGCAATGTTTTTTTTTGCCCCTTTCTGACATTTCACGGTTAAAAAATCGAGTAATTCGATGCTTGAAGTCGATTATTTGCATGTCTCGAATGCTTGTATTTCGATTATCTAAATACTTCGATTATTCTCATCATTCTGGCAGCCTCCGTGGTGTAGTGGTCCAGATGCTTGACTCACACACGGAAGGTTCCGGGTTTGATTCCTGGAGAGAACACAAAAGAAATAATGTGATTTTTCTCAAGCCTGGGTTTTCTGTGATGTAATTCACCACGGTTATTGGTTCGCCTGGACTGTTGTGGTGCAAAAACAAGATTTATTTGTTGTGAGTGTGGAAAAACTATTTTTTTATATTCCGGATAAAAAAACTGATCTACAATTAATTTGTAGTCACATAATTGTTTTATCGGCTGGACATGAATTTAAAATAGCACCTTCGCTCATTTATTTTGTCTTACAGATTACGCTATTCAGTACAATCATAAATTGTAGCCTGATGAAACTGAGTAAAATGTAAGTCTCTGTTTTATCGAATGTGCGATTTAATGTTCAGATAAGCCTCTTTGTAATTTATACATGTATTATCATGTCATATTTACGCATATTATACTATGACGTAATATATTGATCGTTCAGCCAGGCATTTTCCAATTACATATTTGAAGATAATAAGGGAATCCGTACTTCCATAATATTCCAAAAACGAGTACGACGTTTGCTCAGGGGAATTTCTCCGTTGTGCACCCAAGAGTGTTCAATGTCCTGGATGAACATATTAAGTTCTTCAAAACGAAAGCCATTTCTAGAAAAAGGGTACAAGTCTGGATTTTGACAAGGGGAAGAGACCCTTGCAGGAGTCTGCAGCGAGATATTGCATAGATTTAAATACTTTTAAGCGGGTTTTCCAGATGCTTATTGAAATAGATTAGGTACCAGGGGCGAATGCTCCTTATAATCGATTATATGCAGCTTACCATATTTTTTTGACATCGTAAGTAATGTTTTATAATACTGTAGTATTATTAGGAAAAAACACATCACCAAAAAAATATATTACTTTTCTTTGGTTATTAAATTTATATCATATTTCTTTATTCCAGACAGCGACCAGTTGCGCCTCTATTGGCCAAAATTATTACTACTGGATTACACGAGATTACTCTGCTCACTTTAAAATCACTAATTCAAATACGTCTTTAACCTAAAACTTTAGAATCTCGTTCGAAAAATTACACTTGCGATTACAGTAAAATCTTGCAGCTTTCATTAATGCAATTTAGTCTTTCAATACTTTTTCATAAGGGCTAGTATTCTTTAAAATACATCAATTTGACTTACGACAGTCTAAGGGAGGTGACAATATACGCACTCGTTATGTGTAAGAAAGAGATAACGAATATATTTTGTATGTGTTAACACGGAAGTTACAATAATAAGTAAGTAATTTAGCACACTTATGTTTCGGTGGTTTGAAAGTAAATTTGCTTTAAAATAAATAAATATTTTGATATTTAAATCGAAATGAATTGATATTTTGATCCATGATATAGTATAAATCCTTTAGTGGGTTTTAAAAAACAAAGATTCGCTTATTGTTTTTTAATTGTAATTCGTGTTTGTGCATACGATGACAGTTGAATATAGTAGGTTATTCTTCAGTATCTATTTAAACTTTTAAAATTTAGTTAAGAGTTATGGTAAAAACGTTACTAGTGTATAGTGTTAAGAATAAATATATATGAAGAATTATAATATGCATAACTTATGTCGTTTTGTGAATAATAATGTGATATAAAAGTCGATGAAACAATGATTCTTAAAACGTAATTTATGTTTTGTTTGGTGAACTATCTTACTCGGTAAGGAATACTTTTAAATTATTTAATTATTATCATTTATTAAGAAAAAGTGTTTTATTTCAAGACAAGTTATAATGGGCTATGTATAGCGTGTGAGCTCGCCAATATATGACAGTAAAAATTTTATTGTCTTTGAATTTCCTAGAGTTTTAATCATCGAAAAAAAAGAAGATTGCAAATAAAATCAACAGACAATGGAAATTTGATGTGTATTATTTTAATAGATTGTTTATAACAGAAAAATACATAGAGAAATATGCATTTTTATTTTTTGTAATAAAAACAGTCTAGTAAATTCGAATAAATAAAAATACGCTTTATATTAACAATATTAATTAAATTGCAAAAATAACATTAAATACTTGAAAAATAAATATAACTGAGTGTTACAAACATAATTTAAAAAACGGATAGCGATTAAAAGTAAAAACTATCTTTAGTTTAATTCTTATAGCGATAAATACATAAACATTATAAAACAGGAGTTATACAAATACAAAAATAATATTGTAACTAGGCGGCTACCTACACGGTTAAATTTTGAAACACCACGCAATTTCTTATCTCGGCTACGCTATGTAAAATGAAAAAATATATTTAAATTAATAATTTCATCACGTCATGAAGTCGCCCCTGGGTAGCGCCTGCTAACGTCAATCAACAAAAACATCCTCGTTTTAATTACAATATTTCGGCTACGCCATGAATCTCTTTTTTTTAATAATTTCTCACGTCATAAAGTCGCCCCTGGGTAGCGCCTGCTAACGTCAATCAACAAAAACATCCTCGTTTTAATTACAATATTTCGGCTACGCCATGAATCTCTTTTTTTAAATAATTTCTCACGTCACAAAGTCGCCCCTGGGTAGCGCCTGCTAACGTCAATCAACAAAAAATTCCTCGTTTTTATAACAGTATTTCGGCTACGCCATGAATTTTTTATAAAAAATGTCAAAACGTCACAAAGACACTCTCTGAGTGTCGCTACTGACATCATTTACAAAAACATAATTATTTGTGCTTTTTTCAGGTACGCAACATTTTTTTTAAATACACCTACCTAACCGATAAAATACTATTAGTAATTAAACCAAGGTGTGCTTTAAAGTTCCGTATGGCCAAATAATATTATTTATTATTAGAATATTATTGACATGCAGTTCAAGCATTGCTGCATTCACGTTGCTTTGCTTCTGAGAGCTCAACTGCTATGTTTTTCTATGGTTATGTTAATGTCATCTGTCATGTATTGGCGAGCTCACAGGCTATACTTACGCCGTTATAATAGTCTGACTTAACCAAAGATGCACCGGTGCGTTAATGAATTATCCAGTTTATTAATTACTTTTTCGACGCTTAGCCCAAAACGCGAAATAGCTGCGCGGATGGGTCGTTGCTTTCTAATGACGTAGGCGGGGGTTCGAATCCATAGGGGTTCCAATAAAAATTGAAAAAAAAAATTGCAATTATTATTTTTTAAACTGTACTTTTTAAATCAAATGTTTGTGCTACATTAGAAAATATTTTTACTGAAACTATTAGCCGCTGGAGCCATTTGTTAGGAATTATTTATTAAATATAAAATAGACTTGTTTTTTATATGCCATAATACCGCTATGGACATTTTATCAGAATTTTCATAGCTTACCAATTTAAAAACTCAACGCCCGCCACTGGTAGATACATATGTTCATATAATAATATTGAGTTTTTATTTTTGCTATTTTTTTAAATTTATTTTTTATTTATCAAAAGCATACAAAAATTAACATATTAATTATTAAATCCTACTAAACTGCACAAAATGCAGTTCGTCAGCAGGTGCTTATAGTTAAGTTCTAATATATATACATGATCTTATCTCTTAAATTCTATAAACATATAAAAACTCTTATTACTAAGGAAAAAAAAAGAAAAATATATGCATCAAAAATAAAAGTTGTCTAAATAAAAAAGAAAACCAATTTTTTTATTTATTAATTAATTTATTTCATAAATCGTACATGTTTTTTTTTATTCTAAACAAATCAACTTTTATACATCTAGTAAATGTTAAAACTGTAGAATTAAGAATAGTCCAGAAGGAGCGTAGAATCATATTTGAATACATCGGACTGTGTCCAATTATTCACCCACTCCGCCTTACTTTCGCCGCGTGCATTCGTCGGGTAATGTTTCTTGATGGAAAGAAAAAATCATAACACAAATGTAAGGTAAAAAAAAAGTAAACGGTTAATTACCCTAAAATTTTACTGTGCACGCGGAAACATTAATTGACAACAGAGTAGATAAGTGAAGGGTCATTGAAAAAGAGTAATTGAATTAATGAACTTTGAACTTAAAATATAAAACAATTTTTATTTGACATGAAACGGATATTTTTATATCATGTTAAATAATATTTGTTATTTTAAAGATAATGTCGTTCAAATGTCTCTCACGGCGTTGTTTAATCTGAGGTGTAATTTTCATTAATTCTTTCATTAGATGAGCAAAGTAGGGTAAAACAAATTACTACCCTGGCAGCACTAACGAAATTTCCATTTAGTTTCTTCGACAATCTGACAGATGGAAAAATAATTTAATTTTTAAGTAATGCATTTGTTATATACACATTTATTTACAAATTACAAATGAAATGTGATTCTATCCTGTTTCTTTAAGATCCTAGCAGTATTTCTAAACTTTAAAAGGTCACAACACGGCATAGTTGAATTCAAATCAGGAGTTGTGTACTGAGCGACGTCTACAAAGAAACTAATGGGTCAAAACGTAAACCTACTCATTTATGAGTAGTTGAGTCGCCTTCTGTTTGATGTGCGTATGCGGTTTCTGGACTTTTCTTAATTCTATGGTTAAAACTGTAACTCTCAAAAAAAAAAAGAGTAACTCTTGTGCTTGAAGAGTGACTTATACTGTTATAGTTATTTATTTATTAGAATTTATATAATTTTGATATTTATTTATTTATACTTCTATTTAACAAAGTAAACATAATAATAACAATTAAAAACGTAATTAATCTAATAAACTTAATTATTATTAACCTAAAAAACAATAAAAAAAAAACTAAAATAATCATAAAAAACATAACCAATTTATATAGACCAATAAAACAAATTTCACAAACAGTACACACATTTATAACACAACAATAATGCACAAAAAACTAATAGTATATAAAAGAAAAAACAGAAAATAATAATATATTCATAATAATAAAAATTGAATGCAGTTTTTACACTTGTTCAAAAAATTTCATTAAATTTACTTTGAATTTATTTATAGATATATTAGTTTTCATTGTTTTTAGTTCATTGGGGAGATTATTGTAATTTTTGACACCTTTTCAAACAAAGTTGTTTTGACCATGACTTGCGTGGAATTGAGAGATTTTAATATTATTTTGGTATCTGAATGACTTATTCATCTAATATTCTTTCATTTTTTCTTCTTTATAAATTTGCATAGTGGAATTTATTTTATAAATAGTGTCTACTGTATGAACTTTAAATAATTTAAATACAATTTCATATAATATTTAATCCTAGATAATATATTTAAAATCTAGAAAAAGAGTCGATCAAGCGTACATTTAAAAAAAACTTTAAATAATTATAACACTTTACACCTTAAACAGATAAGCAAATAAAAAAAATACAAATTAACACACGAAGAAAATTAAATTATTTTTTTATTTACACACATAAGTTTATTGTGCATTCTTTGAGAGATAAGTCCCAACTCCATGGGACTAAAAGTTCTGTTGAGATGGGACTAGCAATTAGTTGACACAGACAAATGAGTATATCACCACAAATATAGGATAAAATCAATTTTTTTTAATGCATATATGGCACATCAATATGGTAAACAGTAAACTCAAACATTCGGAAAAGCATCAAGGAATTTCCTACTCAAATCCCTCCCACTAAGGAAAATCCAGTCCTTAAATACTTTCTTGAAAATAGTTTTTGTCCTTGAGAGCTTAATACGCTCTTCCAAAATATTAAACACTCTCGGTGCGATAAATGAGAGAAGTCTCTGAGCTAAAGTCGTACGGGTTTTGGAGAATATAGGTATAATGCTTACATTGACACAACCAGAATGGACTCGTACCTATGAACTGACCTCGTGTTCAAGATGTGGATTAAAGTTAGATCAATAATTATTTAGTATTTTTGGTATTAATTAAGTACTCAACTCTTATTTGGCATATTATTTATTACTCCTGTTTCTGACTATAGTATGGAGTGCTACTACTACCATCACGCCATTTCCCCGTAGGAGTAGGTAGAGAGAATGGAACGCCACACAGTATATCGTGGCATACATTCCTAGCTTCTTCCACATTCATACATCTTGTCATACATGCCCTTCGGTTCTGTCTGCTTTTGATATGACCAGACTTAAGATTTTAGTTTATCTGATCATGCCACGTCTTCCTTGGTCGTCCTCGTCTCACGTTACCGTTCATTTTCGACATATATACTCGTTTTACCATTCTTTCGTCATCCATTCGTTTTACGTGACCAAACCATCTCAGAGACTTTTTCTTAATCTTATCAATTATACTTGACTCAGATTTACATTCTCGCCTGATTTCATAATTCGTAACCCTGTCATAGATTGATTTTCCACACATTCGTCTAAGAGATCGCATATCAACCGCGTTTATTCGGCTTTCATCCTTCCTCTGCCAGTTCCATGTTTCACTTCCATACATAAGTGTTAGGACTAAAACTTCATTGTGCACTGCCAGTTTAGCTTCGATTGACATATTTTTATTAGCACTTACTGAGCTTAGTGCTCCGTTCATTTCTTTTCTACTCTTCCATCTCTTAAAAACATGCTTCCCAGATACACTAATTCTTTTACTTGTTCAAGACATTATTTGTTAACATTTATTATGCAGTCAGTAACCTCACTTCCTCTTTCAAATATTATCGCCAGAGTGAGTTTCTAGAAACCATATCTCAATTATGTTTTTATATATATATTCTATTTCTATTGATTTCAATGATACTATTTTTATGTTTATTTGATTATGTAATTTGTAAAATTTATATTTTAATTTTTAAATCTGATTATCTTTTTTACATTGTATTCTTTGGAATTTTATTACTTTTTACTTATTTCTTGTTTTTCTTAATTGTTATTCTATTGCATCACATGTCATTATAATTTAATCTAATTTATTTTAATTTGTATTTACTGTGTATGTATTTATTATTGTTATAGCTTGACACGGGCACAGCCTAAAAAGCTTTAATAAGTTCTTTAATATTTAAACGAGTGTAATTTTGAATGAATAAATAAATTAGAATCAAAAATTTATTAGGACAATAAATAAATTATTAGTTAATATCATTGAGCGGAGGTCCTTAAGCCCACCATTTACCCGCAGCTGTTATAGAGTCCTGGGGGACTCTCTGTCAGCTGTGCATAGAGGTAAGTCATTATTAATATTCCCAAGGAATACAAACTCTATGGAGATTAGGAAGGGGGAGGAGGATGTATGAACATAAGCCAATACGTCGTTCCCCCATCCCCCCCTAGGATCCCCTCAATACCTCTGTTTCTTTTATTCAAAAACATGTATTTATATTAACAATTTACATAAATAAACGTATACACATAAACAAAAACAATGACTTAAAACTATATTAACCCAGTTAACCCAATTAACACAACAACGAAATTAAAAACACGGATATTTACAATGGGAGAACGGCCTTCCTTGAATAAAGAAGGACTCTCTTTGTGGTCAGAGGCAGGGGATCCGAATATCACCTCCGTAAAGGGAGGACAAAACATTATAAATTGCTTACATTTATTTCTTCTTCTACTAATCAAATTCAGTAAGGAAAAGCGCGAACAAATATTTACATTTACAAATTTCAATGTCCCTTTCACTGTCGCTCTAAAACCCCCGTCGTCGTCTACAAGGTAGCGACAAGTGGAAGTATAAATAAAGTCTTAATTTCAATATAAATATAAACTGACTCAAATCTTCATCGGTTACGGTGGTTTCATGAGCTATCTTCACCACTTTTAGCTCGCGAAATCAATAACTGTCCATGTGCTGACAAGACACCCCAAGATGTTCCTCATTTGTAGATGCATTGTCAAAGGACAATAAGGATTCAGCTTAGAGCGAATGGTACCCGAAGCGTAAGACTCATCTGACCTTCATATAACAAAAATAATCAAGATACGCTGCGATTGGTGTACTAATGCAGTGCCTTAAGCACCATTAGGTGCAGAAAAGGAATGATGGTGATAAATATACTAGCTGTGGGAAAATGTGTGACGCTAAAAAACAATCGTGGCTATCTCCAGCTACTGTCATTTTTGAGAATTATTATGACTGCGTATTTTGTTTTACATAATAATATTCAGTTAAAAATTGCTATTTTCTTTATTTCTGCTATAAAAAACAGTTTAAAAGCGACAGAATCTTGTGTGGTTATATGGAACGATCAAAGACAAAAAGTCGGTTTTCTCAGTTTCACTTACAATGGAGATAGCCACGTTTGTCTTTTAGCGTCACCTGTAATTCCACGGATAAATGTCCATAATAGGTTTATTTTGAACTTTTCGTATGTGCCTTTGCTTATTCATATCTGCACGTTCGAAAACATACTTCAAAAATAAAGGCAATCAATGAAATGAAGAGCCCTAACCACAGAGCGTAAAATGCAGTTTGAATATCTTCCATTGTTAAACTTCTGTTGTGTTGTTCTTGAGCAGATCGCATCCTTGTACTCAACAATAGAAAGTACTCATTAATTTCGTACCAATGGTTTATCAACCCTCCCGAAAATGCAGACATCAGGAACCGATTAATTTGGGGCGTGAAAGGGTAGCCCTTGTACACGATGTAGTTCAAATAGTAAAATCTAGGAGATTCTTGTACAATGTGCAACTTTGGTTGACGAGTTGCCGTGGTGTAGTTTTTTTCTATGATGATTCTCGCGTCGCTTTCTCGTTCGCAGGCGAATATGTTTGATACTAGCACCGTTGCCAGAGAAGGCCGATACAAAGTAAATATTCTTTTGTTTAAGTTTGACATCACCGGACTGATGTCCTCACCGAAAATGTCTTTGTTACTAGTTGCAATGCCGAGTCCGCTTTCATCCGCTTCTTGCAAAGTATTCATGTCTTTGTAGTAAGTGGTGGTTGTAAAAACATTTGTCATGTAGCCCTAAAAAATAATCAACATCTTTAAGCGTTGCATCAATCTATTAAAAAGTTGCGAGTCATCGAGACTCGGAGGGTGATCAAAATAAGATTCGAAACGAAATAAAGCGCGAGATCAAAGTACCTGAAATATTCCAACGAATAGTATGTTAAAAAACAAACAAAACGCGATGAACATTCTCTCGCTAAAGTTCCGAGGCATCGCCATCGGCTTGTTGATAATCAATAGCAGAATGTCCATGAACGATTGATAATCTCGATGCCGTCTCTCACGAGGTACCGCTAACCTGGTCTCGCAAAACCACCAGATAGCAGCCATTAACAACGCCGTTCCCAATATGAAAACCCAGGTACTCCACCGAAACACGACCAAAATATGTAACCAGTTCGGAATTTCCTCGGCCTTTTTGCTTATCAAACAGAATCTTTCGATTCGAATCGGAAATGTGAACGTAAAGTTGCCGTTTTTATATTCCTTGAAAAAGCGAGCGTTCATTGATATATCGACTTTTTTCCTCACCACTTCATCGAGACTCCCGGTGATGGATCCGTTATCTCTCACAAAGCCATAGTCAAATTTATCAGCGGGTGAAGAGATGATGACGGAGAAGTTCAATTTCTTAACGAGATTCCCAATAACGAATCCGTCAACTCCTCCGAGATACTCGGTGTTGGCAATGTCCTTCACGTAATGGGATTCCCTTAAAGATCTGGATATATTTCGTATTAAAGTCGGTTCTCTCTGGAAAACGCTCATCCGTATCGGATACAGCTGAAAATTCGGTATTTGATTAGAGAATTCAGCGATTTTGAGTTTATAGCTCGAGGTAGAAAGAAGTTCAACGTTGTCGGTACAGATATCTGATTCACACCTCGCTAAAGGATTCATTTTCATCATTACGCTTGTGCCGCAAATCTGCGGTAAAACGATATACGTTTCAACGTTTTTATACATTTGCCAAATCGTCTTAAATGTGAAGCTATACTTAGATTTCCATTCGTTATCGTCTATTTCCGCCGAGCAGGGTCCTTTATCCATATTTACGATAAAAAGCAACGAAATCGGCACCTTCCTAAACAAATGGCATCTATCGTCTATAATTGCATTAAACATTTGATCGAACGATTCGAAGATGAGGAAAAAAATTCCCTTCGATTGTTTTTGATAATCTCGAATCTTCGTTGACAAACTTCCTTCGTTACACGGTAGTTCTGACGAATACAAATTCAACGCGGCGTGCGTATTTTTAAAATACTTGATAAGAAAATCGAAGAAATCTCTCGCGTCACTGTCGGATGCGCCTTTCCCGTGCGTGATGTGGACAAACGAAGTGTACTTCAAATAAGCCGAGACGTTGACGAAGAAGTCGGGCCATGTTTTCTCAGATATTGCATTGAAAGCCGCGTCTTCAAACGCAAATGCAGAACCTAAAATTGAAAAAAATACAACGTATTTAAGAGGCACCATTGCTTATGTCAGATTGGAAAGAAAGTACAGACAAGACTGCCACATCGTTAATCGAATATGTTTTTAATACATTATGTAATAAACACCTTATTTCTCAGAAAAGTAGGGAATTTCGAGTGTTTCAGACATGTATTGTGAAAACCACTCCATATCAAACTCTCGAGAAAAACAAACAAAAATGAAACATTTTTTCAAATATAATACGACACTTTACGCCATTTTATTTCAAATGTATTTAACAATATAAGCGTTTTAAAGAAAATACTCTTTAACGCCGACAAAATTGTTTTTGACGGATTTCTTTAAAAATTATGTAAGTATTTCACAAAAGAGTTTTCTATATTGTGTTCAGTGTTCGAGTGTAATATACATAAAAATAAGATACTGTTATTTATTTATGTATTTATATATACACCCAATGGGCACTTTTAGGACAAATCTATAAATAGAAAATGATTATAAAAGAAAGTAGACTTGGTGGGAGTGGAAGCGGGAGAGAGGTGTTTATGATTTAATTTGATTCAGCGATCGTATGAAAGAAGACAACTTGTTATAAAAAAAATCAAGACTGGTATGTTCGTTGGCAGACCTAAGGATTCTGGGCATAAGGGAATGAAAACCATAGTTAGTTCTATGGTTATCAGGGTGAAAAAATAAGTTTTGTCTGAGGTTTCTAGTTGGGATATTTAATTTTATTGAGCTCAGTAGTTCAGGCACATCAAAGAGTGAGTTGAGAAATTTAAACAGGACAAGAAGGTCGGATTTATTTCGACGGTCTTGAAGAGAAGATATATTTAAGCTAGTTTCTAACTCATTACGCGTTTATTGGTCTCTGGATTAGCCCAAATTCCAGCCTATCTTTCTTAAAAATCGATGATGAACTGATCCAATATTTTTTATGTGAACATCATAATATGGAGACCAGATAACAGAGGAATACTCTAGGTGCGGGTGAACTAGGGAACAGGAGAGAGTTTTAAGGGTATTGATATTTTTGAAGTCAGTTGTGCTTCTGTCAAAACATCAAAGAAGCTATAAGGATTTATCGATAACATGTTCAATATGAGTTTTAAAATAAAGTTTAGTGTCAAGTATACGAGTAATACCCAAATCTCGTATACTAGACACAGATGATAATATTTTATCGTTCAGTGAGTAGTTGTATATGATTGGATTTTCCAGACAAAAAATCTCATAACCTTGCACTTACTTAAGTTAAGATGTGGATTATTGGATGAGCGCCAGGTGCTAAAAGACAGCAAATCAGATTGTAATAGTGAACAATCGGAAGGGTTGTAAATCTATTTCAGAATCTTAGTGTCATCAGCGAACAGCCAAATTGATTAAGTAAGAAAATACGCTTTTAGACCATTGGTGAATAGATTGAATAGCAAAGGAGTTATTTTATTTTCATTTATTTTTTTATTTATACTTTTACATTGTTTTATGTTCAAATATGTCCCGGAATTTTTCAAATAAAAGCCCCGCGGTCAAGATTTCTTCTTAATTTTCAAGGTTGGTGGGACGATTTCAGACATACATGTCAATTTTAAGCGCGATTTGTCATGCAGGTTGTTTGTGACTTTGTAGATATTCTTGTGAAAAAAGACTAATTTTTAATACAAAACAAACAAACCATCACGCCGTTTCCCCATAGGGGTAGGCAGAGAGAATAGAAACCATATCAAACTGTCTTTGCAAACATACCTCGCTTTCTCTACATTCATACATCTTCTCGTGCAGGCACGCCGATTATTCTTTATTATATATATTTTATTATTATTTTATATATATATTTTTTAGACACTATAATTATCATATATTAAATCATGTAAATGAATGCCTCGACACGGGTTGTGCCCAGTGAGGTATTCATATTTTTTTTAAAAGTTTTATGTAAAACGTGAAATAATAGATAAATAAATTCCTACTCTTGACATGTCCATCTTCAAGCATTTGATGGACTTGATCGTGCCATGCCTCTCCCGGTCTTCCTCGTTTTCTGCATCCATCAACATTCGCATCGTAGATCCTTCAAGCCGTTCTTTCGCTGTCCAATCGCTCTACATGTCTAAACCAACGCAGCACCCCTTTCTTGATTCTGTCGGTAATGCATGTCTCAGTCTTAGACAGCTCACGGATCTCGACATTTCGTCGTTTTACCAGACATTCGCCTGAGGGATCGCACTTAACCTACATTCATCATCATTTTTCCAATTCCATACTTCGCTCCCATACATTAGAGTTGGCACTAGAACTCCATTGTGAACTGCTAGTTAGTTAATACGAAATATTAGAAAATAAATACTACAATTCTGGGGATATATGTACCATTTCGTTCTAGGTGTCCTATAAAGGGTTAATTAGGATCTCGAATGCACTATTTCTCCCACAACATCAAATAATAAATAATAAATAATTTCATAATCTAATCAGTGCATGTAAGTGTTGGCTACTAAATGCATGGCATGTTGGTTGTTGTTTTATATTTTTGTGGTGATGAGTGGGTTATGCATGTTGGTTTAATTGGTGTCCTGACGAAAAGACGGGTCCGTCTCAAAACTGGTAATATAAAAATATTTAAAAACATTTAGTAAAATGTTTGACCACAAATTTAATGCTTTAAATATTAAAAAGATAATGAAGTGTGAAGTTTTATTTTTATTTTAGTTTTTAAGTTTATCGGTGAAAGAATATCATTGTTATTACCATAAAAATAAAAGACAATTGAAACAGAAAGTAGAGAAATCAGTCACTGGTTATTGTTTGTCAGCCTCGTGGTTTAGTGGTCAGCATGTTTACCTACCATGCGAGAGGCCTCGGGTTCGATTCCCGACATGGTTGACATGAAATTTTTATTTAAAAAGGTATTTTTACACAAAGATATTTCACGGTCCCTGGACTGGGATCTGAACTTTAAGCCTGATGATCTTACTCTCATGTAACAAAAACAAAACTGACCAAGATGTGCAAAAGGAAATTATGGTTTACTAGTTTTTTTCTACAATAAGTATTGTTATTGTTCAAAAAACATAAATATTTTATTCTTATTTCTGAAAATCATTTATAATTCTGGACAAATATCATATGTTTATGATTAAAATAATTATTAAATAAAGTGCCGGGGCGCAATTATAAATCTTTCCTATCCTTTATAGAGTGGTTAATTTTGGGATATTTATTTTTTCCATGCGGCAATTTTTTGCTTCATATATGGCCACACTGATGATTAAACGTCAAAAAATATGAACACATTGCGAACATTATTGCGACCTTAAGCATTTTATTTTTATTTTTTTATATTCATTCAAAATTACAAAATTAAATATTTATGATCTTATTAAGGCTTTTTAGGCTATGCCCGTGTCAAGCCACAATAAATAACAATAAAAATACATAGTAAAATTAATTAGATCAAATTATAATGACATAGAATCACAATCTAGAAAAAAAGGTAAATGTAATAAATAATCAAATTCCAAAGAATACAAAGCAAAAAAGATATTCAGAAATAATTTTTAAAATATAAATTATACAAATTAAGGATCACACATAATCAAATATACAAAATAGTGGTATCATTAAAATCAACAAAATAATAGTAAAATATAGTAGTATTTAAAAAAAATAACACAAAATAAGAGCATGATTTAAATCAACAGAAAAAGAATATATATATATATATATATAAAAGCATAATTTAAATGATAATTGAGTTATGTTTTCTAGAAATTCACTCAATTATAGTAAGAAATATAAGGAATAGGAGCAATAAATCATATGCCAAATAACAGTACGTACTAAATTAAATTATTACCCAAAACCCAAAGTAAATGCCGATTTGATGCAAGTATTATTTGTTTTATTTTTAATCGCAATAATATGGTGCACACGCCAATATAATAAATAGGTATACATAAGATTTTATAAATTAACAAACAAAAACACTATACTTAACTGATTATTTTGTAAAGTTCTTACATGTCGCTTAGTAATTTTGAACATGGAACTGTATTTTGATAAAGAGTGTGAATAAATAAATAAATAAAATAAAATAAATTTTTGCCTTTCCACCGAAATGGTTTTGTTAAGGAATACAATACGCATACAGATAAACGTCGGTTTACGGCGGAGTACCGTTCCGAGAGACGCCGGCGTAAAATGAACACAAATATAATGGAAGACATTTATATATTTTTTTATTTAAATTTTATTGATAAACCCTTACGGGTTACATACATTTAACAAAATGTTTTCACTTTTAAAATTCACATTCTACTGTTAATAATAATATTTTTAACATCTTTTGTAAAGGTTGTCTGAGTCTTTTGTTTAGTTTTGTCTGGCAGTTTATTGTATAATTTCAGTCTATGGTTTATAAGTCTCGATTGTCCTTTTCTCGTTTTAAAAGATTGTTTATGATATTTTTCTGATATTCTCGTATTGCGTTCATGTTTACTACAATTTTTTTCAAGTTTTAATTCTTCGTCTACAATTACATCAGTGGCTAATTTATGAATAAATTTTAAAGATTCTAGTTTAAAGAGTTACGTTTAATTGTTTAGTTTGTTCAAAAAGTTATTTAGTTGCTGTTAGATAGGGAAGGTCATATACTAACTTTAATATTTTATTTTGCTGTCTTTGTAGTCTGTTTATGTCATTTTGATATCCTGTTCCCCATAGTAGTTGCATATAACATATTTTAGTTTTTACATATACTTCATACATTATTTTTTTTTCCTTTATTGGAACAAAGTTATTGATTTTAAAAAATAGACTCGATAAAGTTGCCACTTTGCTAATTAAATTGTTGATATAAATTTTCCATGTCAATTGTTTGTCTATTGTTAGTCCTAAGTATTTAACATGTTCAATTTCAGTTAGTCGTTCATTATTTATGTAAGCATCTACTTTAGGTTCCATGTCAAAATTCTCAGAATAATCTAACATGTTTATTTAATACATACCCTATATATATTTAAAATAAATTATTGACGTATTTAATGAATACCGTTTTAATTTGTTTAAAAAATAAATAATAATCTCTTGATATAAATACTGACTTTTTACAAAAAATACTAACTCACCAGTTCGTCGGTACTAGATTCAATTCTCACAAGCATTCAATTTCGTTTGCTTTGATTGTTGCTTCCTTTCTTGCAGAATCATTGAATAAACTACAGATTTTTAAATATTTTTTAATTTTGATAGTAATAAAATGAAAAATACGATCACACCGCTTTATTTTTCTTAAAAACAAAACAATTTCACACGCATAATGGGTTGCTCGCGTACACGGTAATAGAATAAAACAACATGTAAAAGCGTGTATGCTATTAGAATCGCGGCGCCTACTGTCGGCTGAACGGGGAAATCCCACGCTGGCACCAACTGGCGTAATTGTAAATCGGCGTAAATCGAACCAACGCAAAACGACGTTTACCTGAAATTATATTTAATTTTTATTTGTGTACCTACCTGCCAATTCTTTTTTAAAATCTTTATTTCCTTTTAAAGGTCAGAGTTTTTTAATAAATTCCTCGGATCTATTGAACCTTATATTTCGTAAAAAACAATAAAGTCATAGAGATTTAGAAATAGGTTCTCAATTTTCTAGAGATAGTATTACAACATTTTTCTATCGAAATTCTATACAGTAGATTTAAAAAAGTAAATACATCATTCTCGTATAACATGAAAATATTGTTCGTTTTATTTAAAACTAAAGGGTCAGATATTAGAAACATCACTTTGGACTCCGACAGAAGCAATGTGTTTCTGATAATTGAACTGTTAATTATTTACTGATAGGATAGTTATAGTCCTTAAAATGTAACATTATAAGAATGACAGTTGTCAGAAAAAGTGACGACATAACTTTGTAGTAACGTCAATGGAGTTATTTATATTGACACACGAAAAATCATTTATATCTGGTGTGTTAATTTATTTTTTTTAATACAATTCTTGAAACATAAATCAACATTAATATATAAAATCAGCTTTAAAACCAAAATAAACCTAATTATTAACGACGTTCTTACAAGGATACACCATTTTGCAAAAACGTTAGAGATAAGACAAATTGATCAATGTAAATTGATCGAATAAAAAAATAATTCATTTGATGTTGTTCATGAATAAAGTATAAATGTCTCATTTTTAGGTGAATAATTATGTTAAACACACTATAATAGGCTTTTTTGCGTTTTTTATATCAATTTTCGGAAACAGAGTTTCATGATTGCATGAAATAACTGATAAAATCGATTTGATCAGTAATTTCCCATCACTAATGAAATTAGTTTGACAGCTGTTCTAATCAAGCTATATTTTAAGGACTATAGGTCAGGTTAGGTTGTGTCTAATTGTAATTTAAATCTCAATTCGGAGTTTTAAAAATCCTAAGAGAAATAAATGCAAGAACTTACGTAAAAACTCACAAACATGCCATTTCTGTCATGCTCCATGCGCCTGTTACAGATATTTTATTTATTTATTTATGCTTTATTAAGTTAGTTCCTAACGCCTTAAGAACTAATATAAACATTAATTTACATTTCAAATTTTTATAAAAAGTTCGCAAGAACAAATTTTTTCAAGTTAATTTAGAATATGTCAGTGCTTTCTATGTTTTTTTACTTCTTGAGGTAACTCATTGTACAGCCTTTAATTCCTTGTACAATGAGTTTTGAGACTCTGTTTTTCTCCTCATTGGTAATCTTAGCTTTTTTATCCCTAGTTGCATATGTATGACATTGTTGGTTAAATTCGATTTTATTTAATTTGAAAAAATCCCTTCATAATCCCAGATAAATACGTTAAATAATACTCTTAATGCATTTATATCACTTCAAATAAATTACATTTTTTAATTTATTTCAACAGAAAGAGAAAACATTTTTGAGAAGGGAAATGAATGTCTAATCATTTACAGGGCTTATGACCTGTCATTGGCTGTTTTTTTAAAATTTTTTTAATTAAATATTGCGTTCTTATAATTTACGCAAATATTACATTTTTAAGGGCCATTTACAACGAGTTGTAAATAACTAACTATTAGAAAATAGGAATCAAGTTGCGGTAGAGTGGGATTCAAACCACGGACGTTTGATCCGTGAGTCCGAGATACTAGCAACAGGACCACAACCCGATCCCGGTTTAAGTGGCCACTTTACACACTGTGTAACATTCACCATTCTGCGCATGTTTGAACATCCAAATTTCCTCAACTCTTCCATCTGTTGACTTTTGTGAAGTAGAAGAGATGAAACCTTTATCACGTGGGTGAGATTCATCCGGCTGAACCAAATCACCTACTAGGCAACGCCTGAAAACAATTTTCTAATTTTTATACTTCTTCTTTTACCAGGTGGTTAATTCAACAATGTTTAAGTATGTCCAAATGCTTGCAGACTGGCTTTATTTTCTCGCTAGAGAGTTATTCATATTTAAATTTATTTCAACAGAGAGGGAAAACATATTTGAGAAGTGAATATGGAAATCTAGACATTTACAGGGCTTATGACTTGTCATTGGCTGGTTTAAGTGGTCAATTTACACACTGTGTAACATTCACCATTTTGCCCATGTTTGAACATCCACATTTCCTCAAATCTTCCGTCTGTTGACTTTTGCGAAGAAGAAGAGGTGAAACCTTTATCACGTGGGTGAGATTCATCCTCCTCTCTGTTAAAATAAATTTAAGAATGAATAACTCCCTAGAGAGGAAATCCAGCCAGTCTGCAAGCATTCGAACATACTCAAACATTGTTGAAATTACATTTTCACTATAATTGAATCCGCTTGTCCCCATACAATTTATTATTGCTAGTTTTGACACACGGCTCTTAAAATAATTTGAACAAAACATTCATTTATATATTAGTTAGGAGAAATACTTTGATCTGGACACACGTCGCGTCGGGTTGATTTGAAAATATATAAGGGGTGGTGCGGGATTGTGTACATGAAATATTTAGCGTCGGTGTCGGGCTAGTTTGTTTTAAGTTAAGGCATAAACCTTAGCTTAGTTGATACCTTATCTTGCATTTTTAAAACGACGTGACAGTCGTTCAAAAATAAAAGCAATCATAGAAAGACACAGTCCCAACCACAGGGCGTAAAAAGCCGATTGAACATCCACGATAGTCAAAGCCTTAAAATCGCTTTCATGAGTGTATTGCATTCTACGGTTCAATAGAAGAGCGTATTTATTTATCTCATACCAATGGTTTATCAAACCTGCTGAATTTACGTTCATAAGGAACCTATTTATATAAGACAAGAATGGGAATCCTTTGTAAGCGATATAGTTCAAATAATAAAAACGAGGGCATTCGTGAACAATGTGCAGTCTCGGTTCACCGCTAAGCGTCGTATAATTTTTCTCTATCATAATTTTAGCATCGGCATCTCTCTCCACCGCATAAACTCCCAGGGATTCTACCATGGATATGGAAGGCAGGCTAAGGGTAATGAGTCTTTTGTTCAAATTTTTCATAAGAGGGCTGAGGTCGTATCCGAATAAGTGATCAATACTCGACGCCACCTTGAGACCACTATCGTATACTTCTTGCAGAGTGCTGACGTCTTTATAGTAGCTGGTGGTGGTGTAAGCGGTGGCCATGTATCCCTGAAATATAACATAAACGTCAATTGTGGAAAATCACAAAACCAAATAACACCTGCACATTTGTTTGTCTTAGAGGTAGTAGCTTTTGTTTTTTTTTTTTTTTTTTTAATATTGTATTTAAAACCCTAAATTGGGAAAATAAGGGAGTAAAGATCGATGGCATGTAGTCACCTCAGATTCGCAGATGACATAGTGGTCATAAGTAAAGACATGGATGAACTAGGCGAAATGATTATGGAACTAAATGAGGCTTCAAAAAGGATTGGTTCGGAAATTAATATTCATAAAACAAAGATTATAAGTCCAACAGGGAGAGACAATTTTACTTACAATAATGAAATTGAAGAGGTCGCTGAATACATATATCTAGAACACAAAGTCAAACTTAGTAAAAATTACTATGCAGTGGATTTACCAAGCAGAATAGGGCTAAGTTGGGCTGCTTTCGGCAAACTAAAATAAACTTTTGAAAATAAAGAAGTCCCTATATGCTCAAAAAGACAAGTACGTGAGTCGTGCATATTGCCGGTGACAACATACGGACTAGAAACCATGTCTGTAACACAAAAACGTAGCCAGAAATTAAAATGCACGCAACGATCCATTGAAAAACAGATGCTCGGTGTATTTCTAAGAGACAGCGTAAGAAATGAAGAAATAAGGCGCCGAACCGGAGTCGTCGATATCATGGATCGTGCAGTGAAATTGAAATGGCAGTAGGCAGGACACTTGGCGAGGCAAAATGATGGCAGGTGGACACCCAGAATAATAAAGTGGAGACCATGGGCTAACAAAAGAAGTGTTGGAAGGCCACAGAAAAGATGGGTCGACGACATCGCCTCTATTGCCACTAAAACATGGGTGATGAAAGAGGGTAATAGGAAGGAATGGAGACGTTTTCCAGAGGCCACCATCCAGCAGTGGAGAGAATAAGGCTGAAGAAGAAGAAGAAGATTTGTTTGTTTGTTTTTGTTTTTAGTGAGCTAAAATTACCTGAAATATTCCGACGAACAACAAATTGAAGAACAAGCAAAATGCCATAAATAATCTTTCACTAAACAAAGTCGGCATTACAATAGGCCGGTTTATGATTAACAGAAATATATCAATAATCGCTTGATAGTCTCCTGGATTTGCTTTCTTGATATGGACGAAATGCAAGGTCTTACAAAACCACCATATAAAGGCCATTATAAACATAGTTCCCAGTATAAATGTCCAAGTACTCCAATGAAACACAAGGAGTACGTGTACCCAGTTGGGGACCTTCTTCGCTTTAAGACCTATCAAACAAAAGCTCTCGACTCGAATCGGATAAGTGAATACTATTTGATCAGTCTTGTAGAGTTTGAAGAATCGAGCATTCATAGAAATGTCCACGCGTTTCGTAACGACTTCATTTAAGCTTCCTGTAATAGTTCCGTTATTTAATCGTAGTCCGTAGTCCTGTTTATCAACGGGTACTGTAAATATTGGAGCAAAATTAAATCTCTTCACGAGGTTCCCAATCACAAATCCATCAACACCTCCCAAGTATTTGGTATCTTCTATATCCTTCACGTAGTGTGAATTTTTCAAGGCCGGAGGAAGACGAAATACTAATGTCGGTTCTCTCTGAAAAATGCTGATCCGCAATGGGTACTGCTTAAAATTGTCTATTCGATGGTTTGATTTGGCGCTCTGGTTTTTCAACTCTTCAGTTGACAAAACTTTCACGTTGTCACTATCACATTTCCCGAACTCGCATATCACCAGAGGATCGTTCGTCAAAATTTTAATTGATCCACAAAATTGCGGTAAAATTACGAACAAGCGAACAATTTTAAACTCTTCCCACAGTTTATAAAATGATTGACTGTATTTTCTTTTTAAAATGTCATCGGGTATCGGTGTGGAGCACGGTGATCCATCAATTTCTGTTTCCATATTGATAACGAAAAAGCGTGAGATATATGTGTTTTTAAATACATCAAATAAATTACTTTCGAACAATTCTTGCATGTTTTGGAAAGATTTAAATATTATAAAAAATACGTTGCGTGGTTTATTTTCCATTTGTAATATTTCAGAGGAATTCTCGCGTAACGAATATAAATTAAACGGTACGCTTCTCTTGTTTTGTAGGTAATTTATCAGGAATTCGTAGAAATCTCGTACTACGTAATTTTCCTCAGAACTATTATCTCCTTGAATAATATGAACGAACGAATTTAACCTCAGTTGGGCCGTGATATTCGCAAAGAACTCTGGCCACGCTGAGTCCCCTACAACGGTGAAAGCCTTAATGTCATTTGAAAACGCCGTCCAAATTAAAAACGAAAACAGTAATCGAATTGAAGACATTATTTTGTTCAGAAGATGCGTTTGTATCCGGCTTTACATGTGGTAGAAGCACAACTGGAGTATACTCGCGTCAATTTTCTTGAAATAGTTAATCGATTTTGGTTTTAACGACGTACACACTTGAAGAAAATTCTGAAACAAAAACAAACGCTTTTAAACATAACAACCCTTTCATTTTGTTTATTGCCCGAAAACCACAATTAAAATTAGGAATGTAATAACCGTTTATATTTTGTTTCTGAATACAAATTGGACTTAATTATCCCAAATGTATATCAATATTACATCCCCCTATTACTACAATCACGCTCTTTCGCACACAAATAAGTCAGAGATAAAAGAACTAATTAAAATATTATTTTTAAATAAATATGAACTAAAGTGAACTCCTCTCACAAAAACCATTTTACCCAACCCCGAGTAGCACAAGCAAAATACACAAGAAAAACTGTTTTCTTGTGCCGCGAGAGTGGTTCGGAATAGCACCCCCGTAACTCAACCACAAATAACTATCGACGTGCTTTAAAAAATGCTAAGCATTTGAGCGATCACAATGAATAAAAATAAACATATTAAAATAAATTAAACAACTTTGTTTTTAACCACTAATTTTTATTTTCCACCGACCGATTTCAAAGCAAACAAGCTTCTTCGTCAAGGTTTACGTAACTAATGAATTGATACCTTTTTTTTATCATGTTCACTAAATACTACACGTGAACCCAATAAATCAAGTCGTTTTTTCCTTACACGGGTGGTAATTTGAAATACAGAAGTGTTGTTTATTTGAAGAAGAAGCTTGTTTGCTTTAAAACCGGTCGGTGGAAAATAAAAATGAGTGGTTAAAAACAAAGTTGTTTTATTTATTTTATTATAATAAAAAACCACAAAGTTAGTGATTCAAATATAAACTTTATTTAAAACATACTTATCGCAGTCATAAATCATCGCGTGTGTAATCTCTAAGTCAACGCTCGTGTCGGTTTGATATTCGTTTTCCCCGTAAATAAATACAGTTCATTGGCGAAAAATCGGCGTTTACTATAAAAAAATATATATATATATTGCATTTGCAAAATAGTAAAGAGTATCTAATACAAAAGAGTGAAAATTAAATTACAATTACTATGGCGACTGCTTTTCTTGACATTTGTCTTGCCAACTCCCGGCTAAATGCAATAAATAGCATGATAAAAAATAAATAAAAATAGCAGATTTGGAATATTTACTATACTTACACGGGTGAAATTCAAATATGTGATTGCACAGCAGGATTATAAGTCGCGAAACGCAAATATTTTGACATTTAATATTAGTTGCTCACGGATGTACATTTTTTTTTGGCGAATACGATAAACAACCATGGTGATAAATTGTTATCACGTCGCTTATTAGCACGTCGATAGTTATTTGTGATTGAACTACAAGGATGAGATAGCATACTTTTTTATAATGGTATAAAATGCAATTAATATAAAAATTAAATACCTCTTCATATTAGACATTTAGTACAGCAAAAATAAAAAAAAATGTAATTATAAAAAATTGCTTTGTAAAATATTTTTTTTCACTTTTAATCCGTATATATGAATATCGAGGGGTACTAGACCCGTCGGTACAAACCGATGCACTTACATCAAAACTTAAAGGTGGGGAGATCGGTGGTGTACCTTTGTAATCTCTCGGGAGAATTCATCTTCAACTATGACGTCATAATGAAGTTATGTCACTTTTGTACGTGGTGTACCGTGATGTACGCTTTCCCTTGTTACGTATCGATGTACCTACCCAGAACTTGAAGTCCGGGGTCGGTAACGTATCTTCGTAATCGCTCGAGATTTACGAGCGAGTTTATGCAAATATGAACTCGCGATTGCGAGAGTGTTTTCAACAAAACGAACAACATCTGAGTCGAGATATTTTTAAAACATAAATCCCCGTTATAGGGAAATATCACGTAATACGAATACCGATAAAATAATTCAAATAGATTTTTTTTAATGTATTTTCAAAATCAATACGAATATTGTGGAGAAATTTTAAATTTTAAATAAAATTACTAAAAAATAAGTCTCCTCAAAAATGCGACATCCTTGGTCTTGACAATTGTGACGTCAAGATTCGTGACGACGTTTTATTCTTATTTAATTGGTCACAAACAGTGTTCAAATTTTAACCGAATAGTGACGTATTAGGGGTGTGGCTAATGCAATTAACCGTTTTCGCGGAATTCAAAATTTAAAATTATTTTTCACGCTACTAATAAGTACAAAAAAAATATTTTTACTCGATTATATTTCATAGACCCTTATTCATTTAACTATTTTTTTTTAAAACATGGTATTTTCCTATTTCTGATTATGATTGTTTTTTTAGAATTTTTAGAGGTGGGGGTCAGTGCTGTGCTTTAAGCTCCTGGCGTCACTGCGACCTGCGAAGATCTACTGTGAAGATCATCGGACTAAATTTTTTATTATTTTTTAAGTGTCAATTCAGCCTGCGGACATCCTATATTGTTAGCGCATTACAGGGTTCATTTTATCTCTAAACGGGCATCGCAATATTTGCTATATCTTAATTTAAAATATCGTGTCTATTTATTATGCGTCCATGTCTTAGACTAGAAAAAGATTGCCTGTGCCTTGTTTAGAACTTCACCATTGTTCTTCTTTAGATCGAACACCTCTAAATAGTTTTGAGAAGGCAAATTGTATAGGTGAAATCTCGTATGTCTAACGTGTATTTAATGCAAGTTTCAAACAATGCACGTAAAGAGGCTTTATCAATTTAACCCTTTGATCATGAACGTAGATTTTGAAGATTTTTTTTGAATTATGTCATTTATAGCTTGAAAGGGGTTCGAACCATCTGTAGGATGGCAGTGAATCACATCATGGTGGATTTATACATTGCTGCGAACGCCCAGTTACATTCCACCGGCAACACTACTGACGAGTTCAACTCGTTAGCGTTCACGTCGCGAACCCTGGGCAATGGGATCACACTCATAACGGTATGATCACAGCAGATAACGAGAGAATAAAAGGCGAGTTTCTGGCGCCTCGAAACCAGAACCAACCGGCTAAGGGAGGGTAATCCCGACAGAAAATTCCACCAGAGAAGGCAACGGGAAACCACCAAGCAATTAGTATATGAGTAATTGGTACATTATAATATACACTGCCCTTAAGAAATTAAAGACAAACTAAACACTTATATAGTTAGAAATAATAGCAATAATTTCACATATCTAGTAATAAATTGAAATAACAAATCAACCAACTTCATTATATATTATACTATATTAAATAACTGCGAGTATTTTGTGGCATTATATTTTATTCGACTAAAATGCAGTGAAAGCAAAATTGATATTATCTTGTTAAAAAAACTTGACTTTTCAACGAAAAAAAATTGGTCATTATTTAAACCCGAAAAATAAAAATATGTAGTGGATTATAAACTTTTCTCTATATTATATTGATAAAATGTTTAAATTAAATTCAAAATTTTATTTTGTATTCCTACTCCACCACAAAATATTAATTATAATATTATGTTCAGCGACAAAATACCAAAATCGCATCTGCTGCGTGGCGCGGCGCGGCGTTACGTTCACATCGCGTCATGGCAAAAAACGTATTGGTGTGTTTCGATTGCTTCCATTGCCTAGTGAGAATTGAAATCTGCGCCTGCGCCCAGACTGCGCGTTCTGTACGGCGCTGGAACGGAATTTCGAATTTGCTTCCACCGCGATCGTTCTGTAAATCGATATCCTACCAGCCGGTAGCAGGTACTCGCCGATCAGTACGCGCATGACAGCGCTGATGAACGTATGTGTCAGTGGGTTACGTTGCTTTTTAACATATTTTTTTTATAAAGCTATTGTAAAATTCTTCCGCAATTTATTGCGATTATAAATAAAATTAATATTTCATTATTTGTTTATTGTAATCTAAATGTTAGGTATTATGACTGATAATTAATTTATTAAATATGTTATTTTATAAACATTATTTGGCAAAATTTAGGGGAACCAATGGTTCCATGCGTTCAATGAGCGGACCGCGCATGCTGGTCATCTTTTCCCAGGAATCACTAAGGCGAGTGCATCCAATAAGCAGTTGTCCTAGCTGCGGAATATAAGAGTAGCGTAGGACCGAGATGCTTTTGCTGTAGTGATCGCCAACGTCAGAGGGGACCTGACAAGGCGCCGCAAGAAGACGAAGATAGCTTTTTTTTTCCTTTATTAGGGCTTTCTACCAAAACTTGATAACATCGGCCAAAAACAAGTTACAAAAATTTATAATAAACATAAGAACAACATATACAGAAAAGAATAACAATACAGATACAAACAATGTACAACAAAAATATGAGTACAAGAATAACATCAAAATATTAATTGTAATAATAAACATGTAATTAATTTAAAAAAATTTCAACATAAATTGAAATAGGCTCTAACAGAAAAATCCATCAAAACCTGATACTGCCTATTTAACAGAAAATAAAAATTTATAGTAAAATATTAGAAGGAAGATATAACTTAATAACTAGATAAATTATCACAAAATAATCAAAATATTAACAAACATAATCTTATATTAATGATAAATTTTAATTATTAAAATTAAAAAATAAACGCCAGGAAGTAATAATGCCGTTAAAATATTTTACATAAACTTAAAAATGTAAGATAAATTAATTGTAAAAAAATTAAAAATAAATTTAAGCATAATTATTTCAATGAAAAAATATTACAAATCATAATAGGGAACGAAAACGATGATATATTTTTATTGTTCTTTTTTTGAAAACTCTTTATATAAAAAGGCAATAATGGTGCAAATTATGTACAGCCAGGGAATTGCAGTATAAAAATGTTTTAAGTTTCGATTCACGCACCTCTGCGTAGAAATCTCCAGCAACAGTAACCTAAGTGAAGTACGAGCGTAGACTAATAGAGCCACAGCTATAGCTGGCTGCTTGCTGGACACTATATGGTGAAACAAACACATGCCAGCTGAAAGTGAGATCAGGATATACGAAACATGCGTCTGACCCATCATGACCTACGGGGGCGTAAGTATAGCCTGTGAGCTCGCCAATACATGACAGATGACATTAACATAACCATAGAAAAACATAGCAGTTGAGCTCTCAGAAGTAAAGCAACGTGAATGCAGCAATGCTTGAACTACATGTCAATAATATTCTAATAATAAATAATATTATTTGGCCATACGGAACTTTAAAGCACACCTTGGTTTAATTACTAATAGTATTTTATCGGTAAGGTAGGTGTATTTAAAAAAAATGTTGCGTACCTGAAAAAAGCACAAATAATTATGTTTTTGTAAATGATGTCAGTAGCGACACTCAGAGAGTGGCTTTGTGACGTTTTGTCATTTTTTATAAGAAATTCATGGCGTAGCCAAAATACTGTTATAAAAACGAGGATGTTTTTGTTGATTGACGTTAGCAGGCGCTACCCAGGGGCGACTTTGTGACGTGAGAAATTATTTAAAAAAAGAGATTCATGGCGTAGCCGAAATATTGTAATTAAAACGAGGATGTTTTTGTTGATTGACGTTAGCAGGCACTACCCAGGGGCGACTTTGTGACGTGAGAAATTATTTAAAAAAAGAGATTTATGGCGTAGCCGAAATATTGTAATTAAAACGAGGATGTTTTTGTTGATTGACGTTAGCAGGCGCTACCCAGGGGCGACTTTGTGACGTGAGAAATTATTTAAAAAAAGAGATTTATGGCGTAGCCGAAATATTGTAATTAAAATGAGGATGTTTTTGTTGATTGACGTTAGCAGGCGCTACCCAGGGGCGACTTCATGACGTGATGAAATTATTAATTTAAATATTTTTTTTCATTTTACATAGCGTAGCCGAGATAAGAAATTGCGTGGTGTTTCGAAATTTAACCGTGTAGGTAGCCGCCTAGTTACAATATTATTTTTGTATTTGTATAACTCCTGTTTTATAATGTTTATGTATTTATCGCTATAAGAATTAAACTAGAGATAGTTTTTACTTTTAATCGCTATCCGTTTTTTAAATTATGTTTGTAACACTCAGTAATATTTATTTTTCAAGTATTCAATATTATTTTTGCATTTTAATTAATATTGTTAATGTAAAGCGTATTTTTATTTATTCGAATTTACTAGACTGTTTTTATTACAAAAAATAAAAATGCATATTTCTCTATGTATTTTTCTGTTATAAACAATCTATTAAAATAATACACATCAAATTTCCATTGTCTGTTGATTTGATTTGCAATCTTCTTTTTTTTCGATGGTTAAAACTCTAGGAAATTCAAAGACAATAAAATTTTTACTGTCATATATTGGCGAGCTCACACGCTATACATAGCCCCCTACGGGATGGAAGTGAGAGCCGACACCGACAGAACAAAAAGTCTTCTCAGAGTAGCGGAAATGAGAACCCTACGCTCCATCGCAGGCAGAACTCTTGTTGATCGGATCAGAAATGAGACGATAAGGTCTGTCTGTGGTGTTGAAGGCATAGTGAGGTGGGAAAGCAGCAGAAGGCGCTTTTGACAGGTGTACCGCATGGAAGATACGAGGCTCGCTGAAATTATTAAGTTGGTCATTTAGAAGTTATTTTTCCAATACGTATTTACAAAAATCCATTTAAAACCCGCATCAAATCACTCGCTATCCTGATTATAATATTTAGGTTTGTAGAGGTTGGTGACAGCTTAACGCAAAACTGATCCTCGGGAATCATTTTTTGGAACTAATTATTTAAAAATGGCCCAAACTACTCAAAAATGACCAAATATATATCGATAATGATTCGCTACATCAAATGCATTCTCATATAAGAGATGTTATTTCTGGAAGAAAACTGCCGTACCAACGTCAATTACAATTACGTTCTTGCTAATAAATTTAAGAATATTGTTGATATTTTTAACACGAGTGAATAAAAAAATGTCTATAATCTCACCTTTTACTTTCAATTTGCGTTAGTTATATATTTTTTTTTTTTTTATTTTTTTTTTTTTTTATTTTCTTTTATTCAGGAAACATACAGTACAGTTACAAAGTTTAATATTTTACACAATTGGACTTAATTCTAATGGACCAGTGAAGTTTCCATATTAAAAAGCAATTAAATCTAATGTTAATTATGAAAGTATAAAAAAGAGAAGGAAAAAGAAAACATAAATGAAAGTTGTTTAAAAATTTAAATTTAAGTGAAAAAAAAATATATTTTAAGGTTTGTAGTTTGTAGTGAGTATTTACAAATGGAAATAATATTAAAAATGAAGAAAACTTGTAAGAGTAATTAAGAATTAAAAATGGAAATAAAGAATGAAAAACATACTCAGATGTAAAAATAAAATAAAATAGTAATAACATTTTTTTTTAAAAAAAGGAAAAACATAAACACATATTTATTTTAAGGGATTCAAAGAAACGATGAGAAGAATCTTTAAGTGAAATATAAGACAGTAAATTTAAATTTAGGTCAATTTAAAAAACATCTTCAAAATTAATGACACATTATAGTAAGAGCAGCAATATATTGATTTTATTAACATATATAATATAAGTAATTAAAAGTAGTTTAAAAGTATAACAAGTATAAAAACATGCCAATGGCAGCAGAGAAAAAAGAAAAAATAAAGAAGGAATATATCCATATATAGAGGTATTTTATGCATACAGAACCTTTCAAACATACCTCACATGACGGTATCACATTATTTCTTAACACAAAAATTACCAATAGTATTTTTTTTTTCTTCTTTTATTTAGAAAACATACAGTACGGTTACATAATTTCAAATATATTACACATTTAGACTTTTTTTATTTTTATATTTATTTACAATTTTAAAAAACCCGTTAGGGTTACATTAGAAATTTAATATTGTCTAGTCATTTTATGTCTCGTCTAATCTACATAGTTAGTTCAGTCATCATGTGCTTTTTCAGATTGATTTTAAATTTGTCTCCAGTAAAAGTTTTCAAGTAGTAAGGTAAGTCGTTGTAGTGTTTAAGTCCATTATGTAGTATTTTTGACTGTCCTGTGTTTGTCTTTGCTTTTTCAATATGATAGTGTTGTTGTTGTCTTAACTCTGATGAACCAGTGAAGTTTCCATATTATATGTAAGGTTATCAATGAAAGTACTAAAAAAATTAAAATTAAAAAAAAAAGTTATTCAAAAGTTTGTAGTTAGTATTTATAAATGGAAATAATATTAAAAATGAAAAAAAAATGTAAAAGTAATTAAAATGTAAGAATTAAAATAAAGAATAAAAAACATGCTCAGATGTAAAAAAAAAACATTTTCAAAAAGGAAAAACATAAATATTCACATACATATTTTATGGGATTAAGAGAAACGATGAAAAGATACTTTAAATATTTTTTTTTTTTAATTTTAATTTAAATTTGTATTTTAATTTAACTAAGTCAATTTAAAATCCTAATTTAATATGACTACAATAACATTTTACTACTCAAATGCCGTTCATATAAGTTTTACTAAAATGAACAAATATATACAACCCTCACTAACATCGTCCACCGTCCCTAGAAAGTATAGCCTTTATGAACAAATTTTGAGAATTTATTAGAGATAGTGTTATTTGCGAAAAATTGATTTTTCATTTGTTGTTACATGATTATTTTTCGTTTCTAATATTTGAATATTAATACAGGTAAACGTATTTTTGCGCCGGTTCGATTTACTCCGATTTACAATTACGCCGGTTGGTGCCAGCGTGGGATTCTCCGGTTCGGTCGACACCAGACGACAGTAGGCGCCGCGATTCTAATAGCAGACACACTTTTACACGTTGTTTTATTATATTACCGTGTACGCGAGCAGCCTATTGTGTGTGTGAAATTGTTTCCGAGTTAGTTTTCGTTTTGTTTTTAAGAAAAATAAAAAGGTATGATTATATACATTTTTTTATTAGTATTAAAATTAAAATAATATTTAAATCAACAATATTTCGAGTTTGTCCAATTCACAAACATCAACAGATGAAAGAATTGAAGGAATGTAGATGTTCAAATATAGGCAGAATGGTGAATGTTACACAGTGTGTAAAGTGGCCACTTAAACCAGCCATTGTTTTTAGATAAATAAACATGTTTTTAGAAATTTTTAGACAGGTCATAAGCCCTGTAGATGCCTAGACTTCTATATTACCTTCTTTTAAATGTTCTTCATCTCATGAAAATAACATTTGTATATGTATAAATTGTATGTATTTATTTGATATGTAATATATTTTCTTTACTAACTTTGTATACTATGTGGAAATATGTTATTAGTTCTGAGTTTATACACTATATCTGTTTGTTTACTAAAAATATGTATGTAGAACTGTTGATTTCCCTAATAAAATAAAATAAATTAAAATGAAATCTCTGTTGTAATATCTGAATATTCAAATATTTGTAGTTTATGCTATGATTTTGCAAGAAAGGAAGCAACAATCAAAGCTAATGAAATTTGATGTTTTTTTTTTAAAGTGTGAGAATTGAATTTAGTACCGACGAACTGGTGAGTTAGTATTTATTACGAAAAAAAACATTATTTACATCAAGAGATCATTACTTATTTTGTAAACGAATTTTAACTAAATTTATTAATTACATTTATAATTTATTTTGAATATATATTGGATATGTATAAAATAAACATGTTAGATTGTTTTTAGAATTTTGCCACGGAACCTAACCTTCATGCCGATGTCTCTCGGATCAGAACCCCGGCTTAAAACGACGTTTACCTGTACTGTGTACGTGCTTTAACATAAAATGGCTAAAATTGAGTATACCCACGTACAGGCTATGCCTACTTTTTCTTATTATTTTAGTTTGTTCTATGCTATGTTTGTATGCTAAAAAAATTACAATAAATATTTAAAAAATAATAACAAATTGTTTTAAGTTTTCTCTTCGTATACAAGTGAAATTTTTTATCTTATTTTGATTTTAATTTCCGTTTTCATTAAGTTTTTCAATTGTTTTTGGTTTATATAATGTACTAGCGGACCCGACAGACGTTGTCCTGCCCGAACGTTGGCAAAGGAATTTTTATTGATAAGTAGGTACCTAGGTACTTGTTTGTGATTTAATTCCAAAACCAAAAATTGTTAATATTCAAATATTGAATTTAAGTAGGTACCTAGGTACTTGCTTATGGTTGAATTTCAAAACATAATTATTTTTTATTCAAATATGGCATTCGTTTGTGCAAATGTCAAACTCCGGTCTTCTCACTAACAAAGGGGTGTACTTATGTAGGAATACGATTTTAAAACATGTATTGAATTTAATATTTTTTTAGTTTTACCAAAAATCCAGTTAAAATAAATAAATGGGTAGAAATTATAAGGAATTTAAGAAAAGAATCTGATTGAGATCCATAGAAAACAAATGCTGTTTGTAAACATTCAAAAACAAACTTTTTTATATACAAAAAACAACATCTTTCCATTTTTTGGCAAATGCGTTCTCCTCGAATGCAATCCTGGTAGATCAATGAATAAAAAAAATATGCTCCTTACTTCTTTTTTACGTATTAGATTAAAGATTTTAATATCTACGAACACGCACAGCGCAAAGATCTATCTTTCTCTGAAAACCGCACGTAAATCGGTTAAGCCGTTTAGGAGGAGTTCAGTGACATCACACGTACAGAGAAATTATATATAAAGACAATTAAAATGCAATTTGTTTTATTTTAATTTTATCATCACGTGTACCAATGTACCGGGTATATTTAATTCTGTATTGCTAGTGTTCAATCAAATTACAATTATTAGTGCACAATAAACATCATTAACAACATCATTCCCTTTCCACACGTAATGGTGCATAAGGCACTGCATTGGTACACCAATCTCTGCGTATCTTTATCATTGTTGTTACATGAAGGTAAGATGATCAGTCTTTTGCTTCAGGTACCAGTCCAAGGACTATAAAATATTGAAATGTGAAAATACCCTTTTAAATAAATGTTGAATGTCAACTACGTCGGGGATCGAACCTGAGATTTCTTGCATGGTGGGCAAACGCACTGACCGTTACACCACGAGGCCTACTAAAATAAATCTGTGTAAAATGAAAAAAAAAACAGTTATTTTACACTAGGTTACCGCCAGGAAACAAAGGGTTAAACCGTGCTGTTGTAATAAACTTTACAGTATTATACAATATTATATTCGCATATCACTGCACCATGGAACTAAATCGGTTTAAATTATAATTAATTCCTCTCCCCGGTCGGTATTCGCATTCTAAAGCCTTAATAATCATAACAGTTACTCGTATAGCAATATTAATATATTACAACAGAGATTTATTTATTTATTTATTATATATACGGCCTAAGCCAATTACAACAGTTACATGAAGAAACATATAGAGTCTTTATTCAATAAAATATACATATTATTACAATATTAATACATTAAAAAGAAAAAAAAGTATTAAGATATATTTTATCCCGATAAAATATTCAATAATAGTTTGTCATCGGGTGCTCAGACATTAGTTTTAATTAATAATCAAATAAGAAGAGTACAGACATAATACTGTATACGTATAAAATAATATTTTTTTTAAGTAAGAAAATAGAGTAATATAATACAATTAAAATTAAAGAATAGTAATTTACTTAAATATATTTTAAATATAAAAAAAAAATAATAGACACACATATAAATAGTGTGTGCTCATATATGTAATCAAAACAAGATAAAAAATAAATTAAACAAAGTAAAGTAAATCGAGAATTTCAATTCATATCTACAGAAAAAAAATAATAATAAGAAAATTAAAGGTACATATTAAAATTAAGATCTAAAAAAATGTAAATGAAATAAGAAAGTAAGAAAGTAATAAAAGAAAAGAAAAGGTTAACCCTAGAAAATGACAAAAATTTATTCAATGAGGGATTAAAAAAAATATATAAAAAAAAAAATAAAAATAAAAAAAAAAAATAATAAATAAAAAAAATACAAGAAACTGAACAAAAAGAACATAAAACTATTTGTCAAATAATTTATTTTTTTATGTTTCTAATGACTAGCTTAGACATAGGCAGCTTAAGCTTCTTATTATACCAGTACTTTTGAAAAGTTACACCATTACTTTTTTGTTTTGTTTTTTGATAAATTGTTTACTACGGGAACTAGAACCATCCAAAAACCCGTAAATACGGCCAGTTTTATCTGCTGTTTTACCTGTCAGTATACAAATATGATATTTATTTTTTTAAAAACGCAAAACGTACCGATACAGAAAATTGTATTCTGATACTGTCTAAAGAAAAATTAAAATCGATTTAGTTTTAAGGTGCGGAAAACGGGACCACGAAACGTCGACTTCATCTATTATATTTTGGTTAGGCATAAAGGGACTGACATGCAGTTGTCTTTTTCGCATAGTATCGGGGAGACATCAGCAAGACCGTGACAGAAAAACAATGTTCAAATACCTGTTTATTAAAATCGCCTATCACCGCATATTCTCACAATTAATCTAATCCAAAACACAAAAATAACAATGTTTATGTACCTACGTATTCAATTTGAACTAAATAATTGATAAACTTTGTATTGTGTTTACGTAATCTATGTATATTCGAGCGTATACTCAAATTTAGCAATAGCAAAGCATTGCCGGGTTCAGCTCGTCTATAAATAAATCACAACACTCATCAGTACACCATATAAAATATTTGAGAATAATTATTGATAAATTTTTTAAATGGACAGAACACAGAATATTGTGTAACACAAAAAATTAGAAAACTTTTCCATTTCCAGTCGTAACATCTTGTCCCTAATTAAACTCAAACAACCATATTGTTTATGTAACTAAATTATAATTTATGACATAATAGGATGAGGAGGCACTAATAAATCGATATTTAAACCTCTCGAATCTACTAAAAAATCAGTCGTTAAAATAATTTTTAAAAAGTCCTTCAGGTACCCCAGCGTCAATTTATTTGAGATCTTAGATACGAGTATAAGGCAATTATATATTTTCAGAATAATAATGTTTGTGAAAGAAAATTAGTCTATCAAATCCCAAAAGGAACACTCCCACACTACCAGAAGTCAAACTAGAGGATGGGTCATGGGGTCTACCACAAACTCTGAATTCGGGCAAAGAAATTTCAGGTTTCTGGGCCCCAAAATATTCAATATGTTACCCAAACATTGCAAAACCATGACCTGGATTCGAGGTCAAGAAAAATCGGAAAATTCACTCAAAAACATTCTTACAAAATAAATGGTATCAATTAATATTGTATAACTGTATTGTTAATTAACTAGTAGGTAGTATTTACAATATTTTAAATAATCCCACTTCGCCTGTTTATCTGAGAGAGCTCATCCAACCTCTTTCACAACACGGACTATCTCTTCGTTCTAGTAACGAGAGAACCCTTTTAATACCCTGTCATCGCTCTAGTTTTCTTGCCTTCTCTTTCACAATAGTAGCCGCTCGATTGTGGAATAATCTACCCACTAATGTTAGAGACGCCCCTTCTTTATTGACATTTAAGTCAAGATTTAAATGTCACTATCTAAATATTAAAATTGTTCCTTTATCCTTCTTCTTTCCTTCCCAACCCCTCTCCTCTCTTCATAGTATAGTGTTAATTTTTAATTCTTTAATTAATCTTTGTTTTTAATTTTTGTATAAAATTGTAAGATTCAATATGTTCATGTATTTATAATTTTCTCAAACTGAACGTTTTGGGTGGGTAGGAAGAAATTGTCTTTAGGCAATTTGCCCGCCCTTATATGTATATAAAGTTTCAAATAAATAAATAATATTATTGTTTATTTTGCATAAAAATGTCTGTCTTAAAACATGTTGTACCTAGTTAGGCAGACTAGACATGATCCAGAATTACCTAACTGTGTATGTTATGGCATGGAATGCTCTCCCAGCAGAGGTGCGCGGCTGTGAAAGTGAAGTGATGTTTCGGAAAAAACTTAAAACCCACTTGTTCTCTAAATCATTTGAATAAATCCGTAGCACGTGACAACAAAATAAATTGTTTTATTAACATTTTACAACAGAGATGAAGAACATTCAAGAGAAGGTAATATAGAAGTCCAGGCATCTACAGGGCTTATGGCCTGTCAATGGCTGGTTTAAGTGGCCACTTTACACACTGTGTAACATTCACCATTCTGCCTATATTTGAACATCTATATTCCTTCAATTCTTTCATCTGTTGATGTTTGTGAAGTTAAAGAGCTGAAACCTTTATTTGGACAAACTCAAAATATTGTTGATAAATTACCTGGTCCATGAAGAAGTATAGAAATTGAAAAAATAATATTTTCAGGCGTTGCCTAGTCTAGTATGTAGGTGAAATAATTCAATTAGATGAATCTCACCCGCATAAATAAAGGTTTCAGCTCATTAACTTCACAAACATCAACAGATGAAAGAATTGAAGGAATATAGATGTTCAAATATAGGCAGAATGGTGAATGTTACACAGTGTGTAAAGTGGCCACTTAAACCAGCCATTGACAGGTCATGAGCCCTGTAGATGCCTAGACTTCTATATTACCTTCTCTTGAATGTTCTTCATCTCTGTTGTAAAATGTTAATATAAACAGCTCCCCAGGGAGTTGAATCCAGTCCTTGTCTACAAAAATTTGGACAAACTCAAAATATTGTTGATAAATTGTTTTAATTAAATAAAAAATTTAAAAGCTTCTAACTAACTAACTAACTAACTAACCATCACGCCATTTCCCCGGAGGGGTAGGCAGAGAGGATAGAACGCCACACCACTCTGTCCTGGCACACTTCCTTTGCTTCCTTCACATTCATACATCTTCTCATGCACGCACGTCGATTATTCCGACTTTTCACATGACCACTCTCAAGAATTTGTTGTACTTGATCATGCCATGTCTTTCTCGGCCTTCCTCGACTTCTACAACCAGACACATTCGCATCATAAATCTTTTTAGCCGTTCTTTCATCATTCATTCGCTCCACATGACCGAACCATCGCAAAAGACCTTTCTTAATTTTGTCGATAATGCTTAACTCAGCCTTGCATTCTGCTCTAATTTCGACATTAGGGCACCTATCTTACATTGTTTTTCCCCACATTCGCCTGAGGGATCGCATTTCAACAGCATTCAGTCTACTTTCGTCCCTTTTTTTCCAACTCCGTGCTTCGCTTCCATACATTAGGGTTGGTACCAGAACTCCATTATGAACTGCTAATTTAGCCTCTTGCGATAGACACTTATTTGCTACGACAAACTTTAAGGCACCATTAACTCTGTTACCGGCACTAACCCTCCTTTCAATATCCTTGTCCATATTTCCATCTCTAGTAAACATACTACCCAGATATACAAATTCTTCGACCAGTTTCAAACTATCTCCATTGACTACAATCTTACATTCAGTCATAGTTACATTTCTTTCAAAGACCATGACGTTCGACTTTTGCACATTCATTAGCAAATCACTCTCCTTGCACACTTCGTAAACCTTTAAAAGCTTCAATTAAATTAATTTAACAATAGAATCACCATGTAAAGCGCCCTTGAGGTATTTTATTACGAAAATGGCGCTTTATAAGTTATCCGTAATAATAATAATAATAGTAGATTAAGTATTTTTGTAATAAACCTTGATTATTAATATTATTATTATTAGTATTATTTGGGGAAAAGATACACTCACCTTTTGCTATCGCCCGAATCACAGAATGACCAGAGAAACATAGGTTTTATAATGTCAACTAATGGGTAAAAAATGTCATTTGAAAAACAGTAATCGTGATAATTGTTTTATTGTATGTAAACACTCGGATTTTGGATAGGACACGCTATAACAATATGTTCCAAGTACTATTTACAATTCTTTCGTAATCGTGAAATCATGTGACATTATTGTTTTTGGAGTATACTTTGGGATCCAAATGACTAATTTTTACCATCTCACGTTAAACGTCGATTAGTATAATTATTTTCCAACAACTTCCGTAAAATTGACAATATACTTCACCCTGTGTAGCTTATCCACTATAACGGTTGACAAACATCATTGTGATTTTTATTTTATCCGCAGCTGCTTTGAGTAAGGATTCGGAGAAATACAATATAATATATAATATTGTATTGTAGGAATAATATAATATTGTAGGAATTAATGGAATAAGAGTAATTTTTGTCATTTTTTACGAATAGCAACACTCATATATCAATATGACAGTTGTTTGGCGTGAAAAATTATGACTTACAGTTCATTAATCCTTTGGAAGCTCATATTGGTGTTTGTTGGTGTACTATCTGTTGTTTTTTTTATTTTTACATTTTCTCATTAAAGGACTAATTTTATAACTTGCTCGTATATTAAACAGTGTTTTTGAGTTGGTTTAAATCATGAATATCTCGCTTAAGAAAAGGGAAAAGATTATAAACTTAAGTGAACATACATCAATGACTCAGAAGGAGATTGCAAATTAATGTTTTGTGAGTCAGGGGATAATAAACAGAAAAGAGAAACAGGGTGAGTTACAGCAAAGAGAATTGGGAAATGTGGAAGAAACCGGAAAACTAGGATCCGAGATGAAATATCTTTAATCAGAAATAGTAAGTTAAACCCCAGAAAAACAAATTACGAACGGCGCGTATGATGAGCAAAGGCTCATTTGGGCTAGAAAATATACCAAATGATCTGTAGAAGACTGGAGGATGATGCTGTTTTCAGATGAGACCCACTTTTTCGTGCAGGGATATCGCACAAAATTTGTTATAAAAAGTGACGCTCATATTGACCAAACGGTGAAATATCCCGTGAAGAAGATATTTTGGGGCTGTTTTTCTTATATGTGGACCGGATCTTTGATACCAATAGTAGGAATGATAAATAGCCTAAAGTATAAAGCTCTATTGGAGCATCACTTGAGTACAGAACTGAGTAAATATTGTCCTAATGGTGGGGCTGTATTTCAACAGGACTCAGCTCTTTGTCACATATTGAACTTTATGCTTAAGTTTTTCAACGATAAAAGGATAACTCTTTGAGGCTGGCCTGGAAATTCACCTGACCTTGACCCTAAAGAAAATTTGTGGGCGATTTGTAAATCTGTGGCTCAATCACAAATGACTATCGACATGCTAATAAACTACGTGATAACAATTTTTCGCCATGGTTGTTTATCGTATTCGCGATCACAATGAAAAATCCGTGAACACCTAATATTAAATGTCAAAATATTTACGTGCGTTATTGCTGCGCAATCACATATTTAAATTTCACCGGTGTAAATCAGGAAAATATTCCAAAACTGCTATTTTTATTTATTTATATTTATTATGCTATTCACTGGATTAAGCCGGCGGTTGGCAAGCCAAATGTCAAGAAAAGCCGTCTCCATAGTAATTGTAATTTAATTTTCACTTTTTTGTATTAAATACTCCTTACTTTATGCAATATATTGTATTATTTTTCATAGTAAACGCTAATTTTTTGCCAATGAACTGTATTTTTGTACGAGGAAAACAAAAAACAAACCGACACGAGCGTTGACTTGGACATTACACACGCGTTGACTTATGACTGCGATAACTATATTGGTTGGTTGGAAGAAATTGGCCAGCCAATGTACAAATAACATTATGTACAAAAAGTTAAATAAATAAATAACTTAAGCATGTTCATTATTGCTCATTGTGATCGCTTAAATGCTTAGCATGTTTTTAAGCACATCGATAATTATTTGTGATTGAACTACTGGAATAAAAAAATTGGACTGCACCACCAAGATAAAGATAATAAAAGCGTTATACAGATGTGGTTTTGAGATGACAGAATAAAAGAAAATTGCCGAAGTTTAATTGATTCCATGCCAAAATGTGATCAGGCTGTTATAAAAGCAAAAGGAGGAATTTGAATTGTTAATACGTATTTTTCGTTTTTTACTGATTTAATTTTTTAAGATTCTCATGACTTTTTAATTTGTTTTTACTATGTATTTTTTTTATTTCATCTTTTACTTTATTTTTTAACATGTTTTTACTAGATTTTTTACTTTGTTTTTCACTTTGTCCTCTGTCTTTATAACTGTTTATATATTGATTACTGTTTTTTATATTTTTTGACTGACTTAGAATGGGGTTAATAACCCTAGTTATGCAGACATAGCAACTTTGTATAAATTATAATTTTGTGTTTGTAACATAATATTAAAAAAAAAAAAAAAAACGTTTTTGCGCATTATAAAACATATAATTAAGGCACACATAATACGAAAAAAAACAACTGTACAATTTGAATGTAAAAAAAACACACCGAATCACTCCCGCGCTAGATCTTTTCATCAGACGCAAACGATACAAATGAAGCTTGGCTTAAGCCACGACTGTTTACAGCTGTTTCTGAAGCCTTTTATCTGTCAACGCAATTTCGAGTTTATTTTATTCAAGGCACGTAACTTATCCCGCAAAAAAATTTAATTAACTTTTACAGGATTTGCGTAGCGCAGCCGTCGCAGTGAGCAAAAATCGTATTTTTGTTGTTTTGCTGCAAACTGTAGCTAACTTAATACCTAATAGTCATAGAATGGTTTTCCTATGTATGGGCTCCTCTCTAGGTTACGCATTATTATTCTAAAAATACATACCTACATGCTAAAAATGGAAAGATCAGGACGGGGGTGCGTACTTTCGGCCCAGAGTAGAGCTCCCTTTTAGGCCCATTTAAGCCGTAGCACGCGCATTATTTTATTTTGATAAATTTTCTTACTCTGTCGGCCTCGTCAGCGCGTTTGTCAACCATGCAAGAGGTCTCGGGTTCGATTCCCACCATGGTTGATTTGAAATATTTATTTAAAGGGGAGTTTTCACACCAGAATATTTCATAGTCCCTGAAGCGAAAGACGGATCATACTTGTATCTTATTTATTTATTTATTTATATACGGCATTTCTGCCATTTACATATATGTGGTATAAAGAGTGCTTAAAAATAAAAATATTTTTAAAAAATCGAGTATGAAATATTAATATACTCGTACTGTACACATTATTAATTACTTGAAATACATACATATTTTAAAGAAATTATACAATAACAAAATACATTAATCAATCAAATTATAACTATTCCAACCCAATCTTCTGAAGATGATTTGCTCTTTTTGATAAAAATATGTTGGTCACTTTATTTTTTAAGTTAGGCAGAGATAAACTAAATACGTACATCAAAATGTGATGCATATTCATTCCGGGTATTCTGTAATCTAACGATAGGTGAGTTATATTGAGCTACCGTTCGAGAATTTTGACAATAAAATATTGTAGATGTTCTGCTTAATCTAGGTGGTACATAGAATGAAATCAATTTCAGTAGATCAGGGGTATCAAACATTGGTTTTATTATTTTATATAAAGTCGTAAGATCGGTCGATGTTCTTCGTTCTTTGTTATCTTCAATTAACAAAAAATGATCAAGATACTTACTCTGCGATTGGTGTACCAATGCAGTGCCCTATGCACCATTAGGTGCGGAAAGGGAATTATGATGATGAATTTTCTGACACTTCATTTCAAATGTTATATTATTACGAAATATATAATAATATGTGCAGTAGCATAAAACAAGACACGAAAAAAATTAAGGTACTAAAAAGTGGGATCCAGATTGATAAGTGCAAGGAATTCAATTTGATTTTTTTTTTAATGTATCATTTTTTTACTTGATTTAGACTAAGAATTCAGATCCTGATTTTCGCTAACAAGTCTGCAAAACCGAATTTCATTATTTAAATTTATTTTAACAGAGAGGGAAAACATTTTTGAGAAGGGAATATGGAAGTCTAGGCATTTACAGGGCTTATGACCTGTCATTAGCTGGTTTAAGTGGCCACTCTACACTTAAAATGTTTTCCCTCTCTGTTGAAATAAATTTTAATATGAACAACTCCCTAGGGAGGAAATCCAGCCAGTCTTCAAGCATTTGGACATAATCAAACATTGTTTAATTACTACCTGGTAAAAGAAGAAGTATAAAAATTGGAAAATGGTTTTCAGGCGTTGCCTAGTAGGTGATTTGGTTCAGCCGGATGAATCTCACCCACGTGATAAAGGTTTCAGCTCTTTTACTTCACAAAAGTCAACCGATGGAAGAGTTGAGGAAATGCGGATGTTCAAACATGGGCAGAATGGTGAATGTTACACAGTGTGTAAAGTGGCCACTTAAACCAGCCAATGACAGGTCATAAGCCCTGTAAATGCCGAGACTTCCATATTCCCTTCTCAAAAATGTTTTCCCTCTCTGTTGAAATAAATTTAAATATGAACAACTCTCTAGGGAGGAAATCCAGCCAGTCTGCAAGCATTTGGACATAATCGAACATTGTTGAATTTCATTATTTTAGAGTCTCGTGAAGGAACTACATAAAATTGAAGTTTTGAAAGACTCGATAGTATGAGAAAAATTTTAATATCGGAACAATTATCTCTTGTGATTTTTAATTTGTAAGCAATTTTTCTGATGAATTTATGCCAAAAAGACTTAAGTAAATTTATGTAAACAACGTATTAAGGAGACAATATTACAGGGGCGTATTAGAGAATGGGACCAACCAATAAGCAGTTTCACGAAAAAAAACTGTAAAATAAAAATTAATCCACCCTAAGTATTACCGCGACCGGTAGGAAATTTGCCTGTCACCGAACCACAACCCATCTCAATTATTTGAAGTCCGTAGATTTACGCCTTAAGCTTATTTGACACAGGTCGTGCAATTCCATACGACACGGTAAAATTAGGGTGGATTGATATTTATTGAATTATTCTTTTGGTGGCTACTCTCATATAAGATAAGGGATAAGTCCGCCTTAACTGCAGTGGTTGGGACATTCGTCCAGCATGCTTGAGGTCTCGGGTTGGGTTCCTGGCAGGCGTGAAATATTTGTGTTAAATGTTTTTCTACACTACAATATTTTACCAGGGGTGGTGTTCTGAACGCAAAAACGCGCGTAGAAAACTCATTTTTAACGCGTATTTACGTACTAAATATACGCTAATAGAGCGATCTATTCGCGCGCAATTCCGTTCAAAATACCAGCCCAGGGCCGCGATTACAAACGCTATCTTCATCGGTACGTATAGAGACGGTGTAAAGTAAAATCGATATTTTCGTTCGAAAATGTGTATATTTGTATGGAATTTAATATACCTTCGCCGGTAACCTATAAATGAATACGTTAAAAAAAAAAAAAAAATGTAATTTATTTTTCATACAAAGAACTTCATTTTACTTTGTAGATACATTTTAAGATAAATTTTAACTTCCCTTTGTAACACGGGCCCTGGCGTGGCACTTGAAGCGTAAGACTGATCATCTTACCTTCTTGTAACAAATGATCGAGATCCACTGCATGTACTTTTCAAATAGTCTGATTTTTTTAATCAACATGAGTATTTTGCAGGTACACGAAGAACCAACAAAAAATGGTTTTTGGATTATAGTACTGATAACAGAAATGTAATTTAAGCGATGAGTTTGCTTTTCATATTTAAAATGGTCAATAAAATCATATCCCGTGGAGAAATTTATGGCGCGGGTCTTATTTGGCTCCGGGGTTTATTTTTTATGGTTATAACTCTTTTTTTGTATTTTTTATATTTTTTTTCTTTTTTACGGTAAAGTATAACATTTTCTTCATATTTATGTTGAATTTAAATAAAACCAAATAAGCAATATTTCCTTTAGTCCACTCCCGACTAGTTTTGAAGATCGTATCCATCTCACTTCAGAACAACATGACAAAAACACATAACTTATTAGCTCCATATGTATCAATGTAATATTTAGTAATAACTGTAAGAATAAAATAGGATAAAATTCATTAGTTAATTATACCTTGATAAAGAAGCCTGTGTAGCTTTGAAACCGGTCGGTAGAAAGAAATGTGGTTAAAAAAAATGTTTTTTATCTTTATTTTATTTTATTATAACGTGTTTCATAATAAGAAAAACACAGCGTGTAGTTTTTTCCACTTTTCTTTATAAAATGTTCACCGGTGACCGGGTTTCGCCGTGACCGACATCGCCAGACTGATATAAATTCTTAGGTCATATGCAAGTAAAAGTAGAGCTTTTAAATTATGATTGCATATGATTATGGGGATAAAAGAGCTTAAATTAAACGAATTGAAGTATTGCTTATTTATTTATTAATTCATTTTATGTATTTTTTAAATTAAAATAATGTTTCCTCACTGGGGTGGGTGTCTCGTGCCGAGCAAACATTGTATATTATTTTGAAACATATTCTGAATAAATATTAAACAAAATGTATCCTAGAAGTAGAAGAATATTAGGTATAAGGTGGTTCGATTTTATAACTAACATTGAAGTCCGAGAACGGACGCAGCAGCCTCCTATAACGAGCGTCTTGAGGATGCGGCGGTGGACCTGGCTTGGACACGTGCTGCGCATGCCTCAGAAGAACCTAAACCCTAGTTGCCTCTTCTTTAAACCTGCGGGATCACGCCGTCCTGGAAGGCCGTCAATGATGATCTTTAGATTTTATTCGGCGGAATTAAGGGGCGCTGGATTGACATGGGAAGAAGCGAGAGTGCTGGCTGGCGATAGGGTCTCCTGGAGGCAACTGGTGATGTCCACATGCTCCACTTAGGAGCGGATGGGGAAAAGAAGATCCTAGGAGTTACGCTACAAATAAAAAAAAACCTTTACCTGCCGACCTGATCCACTCATCAATCCATGCGAAATCAACCTCCATTATCCATGTTTTGATAGCAATTTTATAGTGAAAGTACTTTTCTTAGTACTTAAAAGAAATGGTTAAAAGAAGGTTGTACAGTTTAATCGAGAAGCAGATCAATCCTCTTCGACCGAATGTCATGTTAATTAAAAATTATGTTGTGTGACGAATTGATTAATGAACACATTCTGGACATTGGGGCATAACTTCAAAGGTTATTATGAAATAACAGTCACCTAAAAGTATTTATTCACAATATTTCAGTACTCAAGTTTAGCGAAAGTCGATTTTCAATTTATCTCATTCATTTATTTATTACAAAATTACATGTATTACATCATTTATAGTAACGTATCTCAGGCCCTATACAATATAATGGAAAGTAGAAGCATACATACTATTCAAAAATACAAAAATGAAATTATAACATAAATATCAATTTCGTATCACTACCTGAACAAAAAACAGCACCATAAGTGCACCGTGTTATGATTTAACAATAAATAAATGTATGCAATGTCTCACAGCAGTCTCCTGAAATGGGAAATTATCACGGATTTTTTTAATTAACTAATAAATTAACGTAAAAAATCACAAACCGATCGGTACTATTCTTATTAAAATCTGTTAAGAAATAAGGAAGATATAAAGGATTAAATTCTAGTAATTTGAATGGTGCCAAAAACAAACAATTCGTGACGTCATCAAGTATGACGTCTTCGGATGTTTTGTGACGTCATCGGATTGTTTTCATCAATGTCTATGGATTTTATAGAGTATTGTAGATAGCTTCCTTTTTCTGTGTCGTTTGTTTACATTTTCCGCGTCCTGTCACTTATCAAACGCTACAAGTTCTGATTAATTATTTTTAATGATAAATTTATAATTCAATTTATCATTACCATAATAAATTAATATTAACAAGAGCTTGAAAACCATAAAATAATTTTAAAAATTCGAGATAAGATGTAATCCCTTTTCCCCTTTAAATGTCAGTGCTTGGAACTGGAGTGTGGAGTGGGTAAGGGGGGGGCTTAAGATAATATGCACAGACAACTCTCCTTATATTTCTATCTGTGGCCTGTGGCATTACCAACATTAAAATGAATGCATTACTCGTGAACTTCTGTGACAAAATTTAATACCAACTTGAGAAACGATCGTTTTCGAAAGACCTTATTTTCGAAACGAAAATAATGAATGAAAATATTCATTATAAGGGTGTATAAAAACATAAGGAGAATCTTTAAAAAATCTTTTATTTGTAGAGAAGGTTAAATCTGATATTCCTCCCGAGTGATTATATACTATTGGTCTCTTTCCTAGACAAAGTCCTATTGTAAATATGTTATTTCATTTATTTCGAAAACATACAGATGTACAGGTTAAATTAATTATTATAAATAGAAACTATAAAAAAATTTACATATAAAAATAGTAGGGCCTGCCATCCAATAATATGTATATAATATGCACATAATTTTACTAAAATAGAGCGATGACGCGACGGTTTAAACTATATAAAGAATAAATATACTGTATTTTAAAATAAAAGAAATATGGATAAAATTGGGAGATAGTAGGAAGGAAAAGAAGGAAATTGATGAGGAGGGGTGAAAGATGAATGTAGGAAAGTAGGAGTGGAAAGTTTATTTATTTATTTATTCACACTCTTTACCAAAATACAATTCCATGTTCACTTTGCCCAGCTAACAAGGGTACATACCCCGTTCCAAGCTAAAAGCAGAGTGTCTCTAGTTTATCTTAAATTTTTATTTACTATTTTGTTAGAGGGTAACAAAAAAGATAATTCCATATTGCGAAAATATATTGAAGTCGTAATTTATTTTCTTTCGATCAAAGTGGATGACTTGTAAAGACTTGTACGATTAGAATGATATTGTTTGTACAAAAATATTCGTAGTGTATATGTCAAAAGAACCATCTCAAATAAAAACAATCCTTGAGAAACAATGTTTGAAACCCTGTTTACCAAATCAAGAATTTCCAAATAATTTGTGTAATCTGCAAGTTATTTATAGTACATTCAAAGTATAGTATACTTATTTGTATAAAAAAAAATAAGCTGGAATGATCGGCTAGTTTCTTGGCTCACCGCAGGCGCTGGGCGCTCTTTATTAAAATTTATATTTATATTAGGATAAAAATACAAGCGGTGGAAATGATTTAAAATAAATGATAATTATTTATTTGTTTTTCTGTAAATAAAGTTACAATAAAACATTATTATGGTTGGTCAAATATAATGGTAAGCTGCGCATAATCGCTTTTATACACGGTTCGCCCCTGCTGGAAGATAGTAATAGTACTTGTAGATGATTGAGTTGGTTAAGTTTATCGCATCGTTTTCACATATTTTTTTATAATTAAGTAGGAACTTATTAAAGTTTATCAAAAAACAAATGGATATGGTTGAGCTTTGACAATCATTTTGGTCACCTTTGTGGCTTTACGAGTATGTTTTATTTTGAATTTGGCTAACTCGTAAACAAACGTCATTGACGCTATAAATAAACCTATTGCTAAGAAATAAAATGAAGTTTGAACGTCTAGATGGGTGAGCTTTCTTTCCCCTTCTTTTCCAATCTGTTGCATTTTCTCTTTGAGGAGAATCGCGTATTGCGTAAAATCGTACCACTTGGAAGACAAACCCGCGCCAAATATTCTGTCCATGAAGTTGTTGATGTGGCTGAGGAAGGGAAACCCCCTGTACACGATGTAAGACATGTGGTAAGTCCTGGGACACTCATCCACGATGTGCAGTTGCTGTTCTCCGTACCGATTCGTGAAGAGCAGTTCTATGACAGAAAATGCATCCGTTCGTCTTTCGACAACGGCAGTTTTTCTTTCTTTGGCAGCTTTTTCGGTAGAGTCATTACTACTCTTGATTATCTTCTTAGACAAACTATTTCCAACGGCGCTGATGTTGACTCCGAATATCTCGGCATTGCTGGTAGTGGCAATTTTCAATCCTGACTTGTCGAGCTCTTTGAGGGTGTTTATATCTTTATAATATGAAGTTGTGCTGTAAACGGTACTCAGTTGTCCCTGGAACAGAATACGACTCAATTATATCACATGTTCATTTTACCCATAGCGGGAGATAAACAAACTATAGTCCTTAAAATGTAACATGATTAGAATGACAGTTGTCAGAAAAAGTGAAGACGTAACTTTGTAGTAACGTCAAAGAAGTTATTTATATTGACACACGAAAAATCATTTGTATCTGTCGTGTTAATTTATTTTTTCAATACTATGCTTGAAACATAAATCAACATTAATATATAAAATCAGCTTTAAAACTAAACTAAACCGAATTATTAACGACGTTCTTACAAGGTTACATCATTTTGCAAAAACGTTAGAGATGGGACAAATTGATCAATGTAAATTCGTCGAATAAAAAAATAATTCTTTTGATGTTGTTCATGAAAAGGGTATAAATGTCTAATTTTTTGGTGAATATTGTGTTACACACTATAATAGGCTTATTTATGCATTTTTTATATAAATTTTTGGAAACAGAGTTTCATGATTGCATGAAATAACTGATAAAATCGATCACTAATGAAATTAGTTCGACAGCTGTTATTCTAATCAAGCTATATTTTAAGGACTATAACAATATTTTCTTGTTTCGCCAGTTTACCTGAAAGACTCCGACAACTATCAAATTAAATATTAGACACATGGAAATAAAAAGCCTCTCTTGGTAAATTCTCGGTAGAGTTACCGGATACGAAATGAAAAGTAGGCAAATCTCCAAAAAATAAAAAGTATTGGGTCTTTTTCTAATGTTTTCAGTATCTGATAACCTGGTTTTCATAAACCACCAGATGAAACCGCTGCATATGGTGCAAATAAAAATGAGTAACCAAACATCGGGGCTAAAAATGAGAAAGATGGACATCCACTGCGGGACCCGTTGCGCTTTGGGAGCCAAAATGCAGAACTGGTCGTAGTATATTGGGTAAGTAAACTCTATTTCGTCAGTACCATATTCTCGAAGGAATCTCGCATTCAGCGATATGTCCATCTCCTTGTTGATTATGTCTTTCAAACTTCCTGTAGATGTACCGTTTTTAATTGTTCCATATGAGTCAGATTTGTCTGTTGGACCTCCAATTATGGGAGTGAAATTAAATTTCTTAATAAGATTTCCCAACACAAATCCATCAAGTCCTGCTATGTTTCCAGTGCGCTTAATGTCGTTTCTCAAATATGTGTCCAAGAAAGTTTTGGGCATTTTATTGACAGCTGTTGGAACTCTTATAAAAAAGTTGATTTTCAACGGGAAACCATTAAAATCTGTGTAAGAATGTAATGTAAGACTGGAATCAAACGTGTCTTCCGTAAAAATGGTCATTCTATCTTGCTTTGGTCTAATAATATCATACTTTACTACGTACATGTGATTACATAAGTAAGGGAGAACTATAATAACCTCTAATATTTTAAATAGTTTCCATAGGGATGCAAAATACTCTTCTGTGACATCTTTTAATGCTTGTGGTGTTTTTATTACATCGCAGTAGCTGTCCTGCAATTCTGTGAGAGTAACCACCAGAACGAAATAAGCTCTGTTAAATCTTACATAAATTGGGATCGGGCGCTCTATCGACGAACACAGAGCTTCGAAAGATTCAAATACCAATATAAAATGTTCGTTCTGATATTTTTGCATTCGTTCTCTAATACCCGATTTGATAATCATCGTATTAGCCTTTAACATTACGAACGATATCAAACGACGGCTGTTTATAAAGCTTATAAAACTGTTCATAAAACAATTGATCCTGTCCGAGTCTTCCGAATTTTCCGAACTGTTCTTACGCGCTTCTATCAGCACTATTGTTTTTGTAAAAGGAGTTGTATAATCGAAACGAGGATTATAATTCACTAGTAAATTAGAATTTATATTGAAAATATCTAAATAATCAACCACTGTCTCGTTCATTCCTTGACTAATCACGTCATTATTGCCATCAAGCAGTAGTATTATCAAGATATACTGGCATACCATATTTACTTTGCTTTCCGGGTTTTAAAATGAATATACAATTTTTAAAAATTGAAAGACAGCATTAAGCAATTCCAATTTTCACAACAATCAAAATATGTTGTATAGAAACACCGATCAAAATTAAAGTTTAATATTATACAGTGTAATATTGGGCGTTCCGAGCATACAACCAACCGGTGTTACACTTGAGTTATTTCTAGAGTATGGAAACCAAAATATCGGGTAATTCATTCAATTTAATTCTTGTTGTTTTCGATAATGTTGTTTTCGAAGTGATTAAGTCGGTCTAAGTTTGAACACCGCCCATGCTTGCCGAAAATAGTCATTTGAAACCCGGTAAAATATTGATCTGATAATACAGTCATTAAGTCTCGGACGCTGTATTTTAAGTTCAACTGTTTACTTAAACCTCATTTTAAATACATTCAGTTGTCACGCTAATAAATATACGGAAATTTTCAAAGACAAATGTTTACATTATTTTTCATATGCCACATTTGAAACGTGATTTTTTGACAAATCGTTCTTTAAAACAAGATAAGGATTCAATTTAGTTCCTCCATTGTTAAAATGCGCAATATTGAAGTTGTAATTTTCTAACCCTTGTAATTTTTACCATGTTCAACATTTCGTCAGCCCCGTTGCGTAATGGTCAGCGCATTTGCCTACCATGCAAGAAATCTCGCGTTTGATTCCCACATGGTTGACTTAAAATATATATTTAAAAAGGTGTTTTACGCTAGAGTATTTCATAGTCCCTAATCTGACACCTGAAGTGTAAGACTGATTATTTTATTTTCATGTTACAAAAACTATCAAAATACGCTGCGATTGGTGTGCCAATGCAGTGCCCTATGCGCCATTCGGTGCGGAAAGGTAATGATGATGATGAGCATTCCCATTCTGCCTATGGGTAGATAACTTTTTTCGATTCTGTATATATGCGTGGTTTAAATATTATATGTACACTTCTACTTACACACTTCTGGTCGAACAATAAGGAGAGGTCCGTAAGAGGTTTTCCCAGAGCATGAATTACGTCATACCCAAAACCCGTATGACTTTTGCTCAGAGACATCTCTCATTTATCGCACCGAGAGTGTTCAATATTTTGGAAGAGCGTATTAAGCTCTCAAGGACAAAAACTATTTTTTAAAAGTAGTTAAGGACTGGATTTTCCTTAGTGGGAAGGATTTGAGTAGGAAACTCCTTGATAATTTCTCGAATATTTGAGTTTACTGTTTATCATATTAATGTGCCATATATATGTGTATTTAAAAAAAAATATATGTTTCTGATCCTATATTTGTGGTGATATACTCATGTGTCTATGTCAACTAATTGCTAGTCCCATTTCAACACAAGACTTTTAGTCCCATGGAGTTGGGACTTATGTTTTAAATCATGTACAATAAACTTATGTGTGTAAATAAATAAATAATAATAATAATGTTGCATTGGAGTTAGTCTACTAAAGGAAACGAAAGTATAATGAAAACTAGTGACAATTTCTTCGATATGTTGCAAAGATTTGTTCGTGGAGGATCGATAAATAAAATTTTATGTAAAGATTGAACGCGTTTTTCAAAACGCGTTTTCTCGCTACCGGCTAGGCTACAACGCTAAAGCATGACATAAATCACTAGGCTCAAGGTTTACTACATAAAATACAGGAATGTGTCAGAAATAAAATTTAATACATAATAATAAGATTCATACATTTATTTGTATCTAATTTAAGTTTCTACCTGATTCCAGAATCTATTTCGATATGCTAAACAGAATTAAGAATAGTCCAGAAGGAGCGTAAAATCATATTTGAATACATCGGACTGTGTCCAATAATTCCCCCACTCCGGTTTACTTTCATCGCGCGTATTCGTGAAGTCGCCGGGTAATGTTGCTTGATGGGAAAAAAAATCATAACACAAATGTAAGGTAAAAAAAAAATCAATTTGCTGATTTCTCTAAAATTTTATTGTGCACTCGAAAACATTGATTGACACAACAGAGTGGATAAGTAAAAGGTTATTTAATATGAGTAATTGAATTAATGAACTTTGAAATTAAAATATAAAACAAATATTATTTGACATGAAACGGACATATTTATATCATGTTAAATAATATTTGATGTTTTAAAGATAATGTCGGTCAAATGTCTCCCACGGCGTTGTTTAATCCGAGGTCTAATTTTCATTAGTTCTTTTATTAGATGAGCAAAGTAAGGTAAAAAAAATTCTGCCCTGGCAACACTAACGAAATTTCTATTTTGTTTCTTCGACAATCTGACAGATGGAAAAAAATCAATTTTCAAGTAATGCATTTGTTATATACACATTAATTTGCAAATTACAGACGAAATGTGATTGCATCCTGTTTCTTTAAAGATCCTAGCAGTATTTCTAAACTTTAAAAGGACACAACATGGCATAGTTGTATTCAAATCAGGAGTTGCGTACTGAGCGACGTCTACAATGAAACTAATTGGTCAAAACGTAAACCTACTCATTTATGAGTAGTTGAGTCGCCTTCTGTTTGATGTGCGTATGCGGTTTCTGGACTATTCTTAATTCTATGATGCTAAATGCGTTGCCAACCCAGCGTTGCCAACCCCCATCATGTGATAATCGGTAGATACGTAAAAATAAATCGGTAGATTTATTATTATGATTCATTATTACTTTACCTTCCTGGCTCCAATTTTTTTTAATCAACTTCCGGCAGCCATAAAAAACTCCACAAGTGCCAATGTATTTAAGAAAATTGTTTTCAATTGGTTGATGCACATCGATAGGGACGAGGTTGTCAATTTTTATAAAGTTCGAGATTAGCAATTAGAAAAAATTGACAAATCTGCTTTCCTTCCATACTTTTGCTTTTATATCTTGATAATTTTATGTTTTTTTGCTATACATTTTTGAATTATTTGATTCAGTACTCACTCTTATTTGGCATATTATTTATTAATCCTATTTATTACTACAGTATAGAGTGAGTTTCAAGAACCATATGTCAATTATAATTTCAATTTTGTTTTTATATATATATATATATATAAGCAAGAAGATCTCATATCTAATATATATATATATTAGATATGAGATGATTGGAGAATATACAGGGTGTTCTTTAAACCCTGTCACATCCGAAACCACGATGATCAGTATGGGCAAGAAGACATTTTAGCAAAATAAAAAAAATATTTAGATTCATTCATTTCATTTTTTCATTTTTTTATAATGCATTGCCCGAAAAAAAATATGTTCAAAACTCGTTTATTAATCGTAGCTGCTCCAAATTTAATTTACTTTGTCCCCATTTAGATATTTTTGATACAAACTTTTGTGACTTCAAAAAAAAACTTTTTGAAACACTGTAAAATGAAACATTTGTCAGTGTGTAATAAGTTTATTTTCCTTTAAATATGTTTTTTTTTTTTTTTCTTTTTTTTATTATTTATTTATTATTTTTTATTATTTATTTATTATTTATTTATTATTTATTTATTATTTATTTTTTATTTATTTATTTATTATAGTTACATGAAGAAACATAAATGCAAGAAACTGAACAAAAAGAACATAAAACTATTTGGCAAAGACAAACAAGGGCAAAACAATAATTATATACAATATATTCATAAAAACGAAAGACCTAAGACTTCGAGCTAAACCATGCCAATCCAACTTCATCCCACACTGTTTAGTCGCGAAGAGATTTACGAAAAGCTGGAAGACCTATCCCAAAGAATTCCAAGTCGTGTGATGAATTGACTAATCTACACATTCTGGACATTGGGGCATAAAAACCAAAGTTGCTCTAAGAAGATTTTATAAATAGCAGATTTTGACTTCTGGTGACACGGTTGGGAATATGAAAAGAAATTGATTGCAACAGAGATGGGACATCACTTAAAGCATTAAGTATTTTAAAAATGCATATAAGGTCCATCGCAGTTCTACGTCTCTCCAATGAAGACAGATTAAGAGATTGCTCTATTTCAAAATAGGAATAATTACCCCTTTGTAATCCGAGCAACTATGCCACTTTTCATAAAAAACGGTCTTGGACAATATGAGTCCTGTAGAATGGAGACCAAATAGGAGAAGCGTATTCTAGATGGTGTCGAACTAGTGAGCAATAAAGAGTTTTGATGGTATTAATATTTTTGAAGTCCGCCGTCACTCTATTGATAAAACCAAGAAGTTTGAGAGATTTGTTGACAATATTATCAATGTGTTCACGATAGGAGAATTTACTATCTAAAGTAATGCCAAGATCCTTATTTGACGAAACCATTGAAAGGGAAGTATTTTTAGTTTGTAGTTGAATTGTATAGGTTTTTTTCGTCGCGAGAAAGATATTATTTTACATTTGTCAATGTTAAGTTGAACACAATTGATGTCGCACCATTCATTAAAACAATTAATATCATGTTGAAAAAGAAGACAATAATTGGGAGATTCAATAAGTTTAAGTACCTTGTTGTCAAAAAAGCCAGAATTTTTTATTTTGAAAAACATTGATAATATCAAAATGTCGAATTGGTCAACTATATTATGAAAATCCCTCTCCTCCTCTCCTCCACTCCTCCACTCTATTTCCTCATCCCTAAACCTTTTTACGAGCTCTTTTTTTTTCTCATGTCTTATATAATATATTATTTTTCTCTTTACTGTGTAACATATTCTCTTATTATATTTGTGAAAAACTTTAACTGGATGTTTGTACTATTATTTATATTTTGTATTCTTACATAACAACTGTTGTTTTTCCTTAATAAATAAAAATAAAATAAGAAATAAAAAATAAAAAAAAATTAAGGCCGTGAGGCATAAATGACTTATTTGACTTCGCGCGGAGAATTAAAAGTTCAATGTTTACTGATCCAAGATTCCTGCCTACGCTACTAGTTTTACAAGCAAGAAGCAACTTAAACGCGTTAGCAAACACAGAAAAATAAATATACATATTAAAAAGGAATAAACAGTGATTATGCCCATCTATAATCTACCAATCGTGGACGGAAATTTGAACTGCTCTAAGAGACAAAGTGTAAATTTAATTTTGTTGCAACAGACGGAAAACAATTTTGAGTGGTAATATGGAAGTCTAGGCATTTACATGGCTTATGACCTGCCATTGGCTGGTTTAAGTAGCCACTTTACACACTGTCTAACATCCACCATTGTGCCCATGTTTGAACATCCACATTTCCTTGACTCTTCCGTGATAAAGGTTTCAACTCTTTTACTTCACAAAAGTCAACAGATGGGAAAAGTTGAGGAAATGTGAATATTCAAACATGGGTTTCTCCAAACAGATTAAAAAAAAGTGTTTGTTTATTATTTTTTATATATTTCGTTTTCAAAAAAGATTTGATTTACTTGTATTTAATTTTTTTAAACTTTTATTTTATTGATATTTTTAAGATTTTTTAAAAAATATTTTATGTAAACATTATTATATTGTGTTACAAAAATGTTTAAAGAGAGAAATCCCTGCAAAAAAACTGCTTTTGCAGTTTGGCGGGAATTAAAAAAATTGTTTAGATATAAAAAATATAAAAAAATATAATGTTTGTAGACAAAAGACTGGATTTCACCCCCTCGGGAGTCATTTAGATTAACAAATTACAACAGGGATGGAGAATACCCTAAAGAAGGTAATATGGAAGCCTATGCATTTACGGGGCTTATGACCTGTCAATGTCTGGCTTAAGTGGCCACTTTACACACTGTGAAACATTTACCATTCAGCCTATGCTTAAACATCCACATTTTCACAACTCTTCCATCCGTTATGAATTAAAAATATTATTCAACGTAACAGCAAAACACGTTTCGTTCTAGTTATTCAAATAGAAACCACATATATCGTCCTTGTAACAATTATTATTTTTATATTAATATTTTTTTACTATGTTTTCACCACATTTATTACTTTGTTTTTACTACGTTTTTTCTATGTTTTTGCTTAATTTTTACCATGATTTTACTTCATTTTTTACCTTGTTTTTCACTTTGTCCACTATCTTTATAACTATTTCTATATATTGATGACTGTTTTCATATATTTTTTTTACTATCTTAGAACGGGGTAAATAACCCTAGTTAGATAGCCAAAACACCTTTGTATAAATTATAATTTTGTGAATGTAATATAATATAACATGACAGTAAATAAGTAAATATTATATTTTAACAGAACGGTGATAAAATTTGCTTATTTTATTAAAATGAAGAGGGATTAGATTAAAGTTTTTTAAACAGCGACAGTTCATGGATAAACGATTCATTTTTAATATTTTTCTCATTATTTTAGGCATCAATATTGTATGGGAAATGTCCAGAATAAGTTTTTGCCATTCATCAATTTTTAATTAGTTGTCAAATCGAATTTTCAGATTAAAATGAGTTAATGTATATTTTGAATTTGGTGGCTAAGTTTAGGTGAGGACCCGTTATCGTGGGGTATAACGCGATCAAAAGATCGCAAGGGTATAACGCGATCAAAGGAAGGCAAAAGCCCAGATGCCCAGGGCTATGGGTAAACACCTTGACGGCTGTGATTTTTTTTGTTTTTGTATGGGGGTTGCATTATTTTTACCGTGATTATTCATTTATTTTATAAATTTATTGCAAAAAAAGAATATGTATACTTAATACAGGGAATCTATATAAAACCAATTAATGTAAAATGAAAACGGAGTGTTCTCTGTTTATGATAGTCTCCATCTAACATTGCACAGCCTGTTCTAAGATGGAGATTTTCTATCTTTAGAGCATAAGTAGTCCTATACTAATAAAACAATAACATAAAAAAGTAAAACTACTTAATTATAAATGCCTAGCTAATCAAATGTAAGAAATTAAAAATCGTTATTATACAAATATAAAGTATATATATGTGCCAAGAATACATTTTACTTAAACATAAATAATATAGTATAAAATATAATAAAAAACAAATATAAAGCAATGAAATACAAAAAATATAAATAATATGTGTACCAATTATATATGAACAAGGTTTATATTTACTTCAAACGGGTGGTTATTTATTTGTTTACTTCAAAAAAAATATTCCATCAAATTTACTTTAATTAAAAGCTAAATTTTTTCTTCTTCTTTTCCTCATCCACTCCTAAGTGGAGCATGTGGACATCTCCAGTTGCCTCCAGGGTACGTATTCTGATGAGAAGTAAAAATTGTGTCCAAAAATCCCCTCCACTTTCGCCGCGCGCATTCGTGAAGTCGCCGTGTAATGTTGCCAGATCGCAAAAAATATAACCATAACACAAATGTAAGATTTAAAAATATTAAAAAAATTGACAATTTTTCTAAATTTTTATTGTACACACAGAAATATTGATTGACACAACAGAGTAGATAAGTAAAGGGTCATTTAATAAGAGTAATTGAATTAATGAACTTTAAACTCAAAAAATAAAACATATATTATTTTACATAAAACTGATATTTTTATGTAATGTTAATTGTATTATTTGTTTTAAAAATAATGTCGTTCAAACTTCCACCACAGTGTTGTTTATCCGAGAGGTCCAATTTTTGTTAGTTCTCTCATTAGATGAGCAAAAAATAAGCTAAAATTCCACTTAATCAATTAAAACCAAGGTTCTTATTAATAAAAAGTAGCGCAAAAAAATTGAATACCCTGGTAACACTAACAAAATGTCTATTTTGTTTTCAATAACAATCTGACAGGTGGAAAAATAATTTAAAAAATCAGTAACGCATTTGCTACTTACACATGCATTTACTACTTACACATAAAATGTAATACCATCCTGTTTCTTTTTGATCCCACCAGCATTTCTACACTTTAAAACGACCCAACACGGCATAGTTAAATTCAAATTGGGAGTTGCGTACTGAGCGACGTCTACAAATAAACCAATGGGTCAAAACGTAAAACTACTCGTTTAAGAGTTTGGCCGTTTTCTGTTTGATGCGCGTATGTGGCTTCTGGACTATTCTTAATTCTATGGTTTTCTGTATGAATCATAGAAAATGTTTACATTTTTTTTTCTAATCATGTTCAATTACTGGTTACCGACGAAGATACTTTGAATTTTCATACAAATATACACACTTTCAGATATAAATATCAATATGAGTTTATACCGTCTCAGTACCGATGAAGATGGCCGTTCATAATCAGCCCAGGGCCGCGATTGAAAGTTGCTCTTAGAAGATTTGATAAATAGCAAATTTTGACTTCTGGTGACACACAATAAGTTTTTTGGGTTATTATGCCGTAAATCGCATTACATCGTCCATCACAGGGTTGATGTGAACGGCCGTGAAAATCGAAGAAGCTTAATTCTGGTGATCCGGTTGGGAACATGAAGAGGGGTTGATTGCAACAGAGATGCGACATCACTAATAGCATTTTGTATTTTTAAAATGCATATAAGATCCATTTCAGTTCTAAGTAAAAATAAATTGATTTATATATCCTCTGACTTACTTGCAAAACTCCAATCTCCAAAAATATTTTTTTTTTACAGGAGGGTGAAAAAACTGTATAATTTGTCGAAATTAAACTGTTTTTTCATCCTCCTGTAAATTTTATATTTTTTTGGAGATCGGAGTTTGGCAAGTTAGTCAGACGATATGATGATTAGAACAAAAGTTATTGAAATACCCCCTAGGCTCGGAAGGGTCAAAATATGATATTGTATTATCCTCAATATATTCAAAACTATTTTCTTAGACAATTAGATTTCAAAAATAATGTTTCATTTTCAAGTAGCTAATTTTCTCAAGGTTCAAAATCTCGCAACTCGGCGTACCACGTTGGATATGAGCTTTCTCTACTAAATTGTTAATAACGTAATTGATAGCCCAGAAATTGTTAGAGGCATTTCATATTGAGTCCCTGTCCGTAGAACTCGTCAATCTGTACTCTTTGACATTCCTAACTCAATAACTAATTATTTGAAAAATAGCACTCTTCGAAGAATACAGATTACCTATAATGACAGTTTTAGTGACATCGACATATTACATTGTAAATACCATATTTTTATCAGATCTGTTTGAGATTTGAAATTTATCTCCTGCTTGACTTTTAACTTTTAATTTGACTTTGAATTTTATCTTTCAATTTTAACATTTTAATTTTAATTCTTAATTTCAACTTAATTTTTAATTAAACTTTTAACTTTAATTTTAATTTAAGCTTTTGATTTCAATTTTAACTTTTACTTTTGATTTTAATTTAAACGTTTGATTTCAACTCTTAATTTATACTTATTCACATGTAAATCTTCTACCTGCATCTAATGAATTATTGTTGGTTATGAATTTTTACAAAGAAATATAAATGTTCATGGAAGCAGAGAGAGAGGGAGGAAAGTAAAGTTGGAGCTATACAATGTCTTCTCCCTTTTATGTACTTTTTATTTAATATTAATATTTTTACTTTTTTAAAATTCAATTATTTTTCCCCTCTCCTCCTGCATTCATAATAAATTAGTGTGAAATCTGTAATTGGTCTTACCTTTTTTAATTGTTCTTTTGTACCTTGTTTTATATAAAGACTGTATGATTTTCTTAATAAATTATGGATGCATTCTTCTATACACTCGTCATAGGGTTTTATTTTTTTTAATATTTTTTATGTATTTTAAAAAATCATGTTCTTTATCATTTCACTGACTTACTCCGTAAATAAATAAAATAAAATAAATATCCACAAAAAATATTTTAAGTAAAAAGTTCCTTAATGCATTGATGTATTTTTTTTAATACAATTTTTATACCATATACTTTATTTTATACTAGCGGACCTGACAGACGATGTCCTGCCTGAACGTTGGCTTGCCTGCTATTAGCTGATTGAAAAAACGTTTTTTCGTAAATAAGAACACACGTTATTTATTTTAGACTTTTTTGAGCTTTTTGTGTATTCGTAATAAGGATTAGTTTTTCGTTTTATCTCCTCAACGTGCTCAAATCAAAATTGTGCAAAATTCACTGCTCTCGTGCCATAACCCAGGGAGAAAATACGGGAATACGTGTTAATGAAGAAAATTCAGAGCACAATTTACCCTGAGCCTTGTTAGGTACTTGTTTATGTTTATAATGTTTGATTGAATTCCAAAACTATTTTTTTTTAATATTCAAATACTGAATTTAATTAGGTACGTGTTTATGGTTGAATTCCAAATCATAAAATAATTCATTTTCAAATATAGAATTGTTTTTGCAAATGTCAAACTCGAGAGAAGTACCTGATTGGCCCACATTCTAAAATCCTTCCTGATTCCAACAGTTTGGCTAGAATAATGTAATACAATAGCAGAAAAATCTTCTTTTTGAAATATAAACCTTGTATATTATAAGCAAGGTAAAAAATAATGCAACTCCCATATAAAAAATTAAAAAAACCTAATTCACGTAAATAAGATTATTTTGCGAAAAATCGCTCGTGAATTTGTCCGGTAGTTATTGAGTTTATAAAGACAAACATACATACTTTCATTTTTATTTATATAAATTGATATTACATCATTTTAATTTTTATTTTATATTTATTTATTTTTTTATTTTATTTATTTATTTGACGGACTTATGCAGTCCATTCTAACGATGGTAAATACAATTTCTTATAATAAATACAGGCATTCATAAAATAAAATACAACTAAATAAAATTAAAGCTAGGACAAAAAAAAAATACTACCTCAAGACAAGATCCGGTCTATCTTAGTGAATTTTTAAAACTATAAAGACTTGCACCAAAAATGTCCAGATCTTGTCTCGAGTTTACAATACGACACAATCGGGACATTGGTGCATGCAGGCTATAGTTTGTGCTGTGTTGATCGAGGAACAGCACATTATTATTTCTCAACCGGATCGGAACATTGAATGCCACCTGTTCCAGTAACGATAGTACATCAATTAAGCCATTCAGCAAATTAAACATAAATATGGAGTCAATGTTATTTCTACGTTTTTGTAGACTTGAGATTTTTAACATTGACTCCATTTCTCCATAAGTGTAGTCTCCCCTCTCGAGGCCAATCATCCATGCTACTTTTCTTAGCAAACGATGTTGCAGCGATTCGATATAATTTATACGGCCTACATAGAAGGGAGACCAGATCACGGATGCATATTCTAAAAGAGGACGAACAAGTGAGCAATATAATATATACAATATATATTATATACAATATACCTACTTAATATGTGATTCTAAAGTTTTATTCAATAATAAGTGTCTCAATTTTAAGATTAATGAGAAAATTGTTGATAATGGAGTATGAAAGTGAAGGCATTTACAAGGATAAACACCTTTCTTTAATTGGTCATCAAACACTATGTTAAATTCACCATTCTGCCCATATTTGAACATTCTTCTTCTTCATCATCTTCATCTTCGTGTTGCTGAGCATCGTCGTCTCCGGGGATGTCAGGTACTATAGAAGGTTTATTAGAATTAGTATCCTGTCAATCCTATATTAATCACAGTCCTTCCTAGAACTGAGTACAAACTATGTAGTTCAATCGAAACGTAAAGTGGTTCACATAAATATTTAAATACTTATGCATTATTTAAATTATTTTATGTTATCAAAATAACAAAATATTTCACGCGTTGTATTGGAACAGCATATAAAATCAGCGACCCCTGTAGCTCAATCACAAATAATTATTGACGTGCTAATAAGCGAATTGATAACAATTCCTCACAATGGCTGTATATCGTATTCGCAATCATAATGCAACATCTCTGAACACCTAATATAAAATTTCAAAATATTTACGTTTTGCGACGTATAATCCTGCTGCGCAATCACATATTTGAATTTCACCGGTGTAAATATGGAAAATATTCCAAAACTGTTATTTTTATTTATTTATTTATTATTAATCATGCTATTCATTGCATTTAGCCGGCGGTTGGCGAGCCAAATGTCAAGAAAAGCAGTCGCCATAGTTATCGTAATTTAATTTTCAGTTTTATATATTGTATTATTTTTTATAGTAAACGGCGATTTTTCGCCAATAAACTGTATTTATTTATAAGGAAAACAAAAAACAAACTAACACGAGCATTGACTTAGAGATTACACACGCATGAAAAGTATTATACCTTAAAAATGTGGTATTCCAAACGCTCTCGCGGCCGTGTTATCTCGCGTATTTACATACAAAATACACGAGAAAAACTGTTTTCTTTTGGTTGGTTCAGAATAGCACCCCCGTAGCTCAATCACAAATTACAATCGACGTGCTTAAAAACATGCTAAGAATTTGAGTGTTCACAATGAACAATAATGAACATGCTTAGGTTATCGCAGCCATAAGTCAACGCGTGTGTAATCTCTAAGTGCTCGTGTCAGTTTGTTTTTTGTTTTCCTCGTAAATAAATATAGTTTGCTGGCGAAAAATCAATAATACAATATATTGCATTTGCAAAATAGTAAGGAGTATCTAATACAAAAAAGTGAAAATTAAATTACAATTACTATGGCGACTGCTTTTCTTGACATTTGGCTTGCCAACCGCCGGCTAAATGCAATAAATAGCATGATAAATAATAAATAAATAAATGTAAATAGCAGTTTTGGAATATTTTCCATATTATCTTTACTAACAGAAAAGAATTTTATCAATATTGATAATCAACAAAATGTTCAGACAGTTATAAACTTCAAACCTCGGTTGAGGGAATATTTTTTTTAATAATTTTTATGTTCAATGTGATCCAAAATGCAACTTTTTAGACCCTTTTCACTTTGATGTCTAAAAAAAATAGCTTCATACATCATCGGCCCACTTTGATGTACATACCTAAATGAGGGTAATTTTTTTAGATAAATTAAAGATTATTATCAATTTTTTTTTTTTTTTTGTGTTTGTTTTCAAAACTGACAGTTATGTCTGAATTTAATTCGACTTCAAAATTAACTTATTTCTCTATCATATTTTATATAGGCTTTTCAGAAAAAAAATGCCAACCTCAGAACGATTAAAATTTAAATAAATCGAATTTAAAATAAAAATTGTTTTCACTTTTATGCGTAGATCGTGGGGTACTAGACCCGTCGATACAAACCGATGTACTTACATCAAAACTTGAAGGTGGGGGGATCGATAGTGTACCTTCGTAATCGCTCGGGAGAATTGATCTTTAACTATGACGCCATAATGAAGCTATGTCACTTCAGTGCGTAGATATGTGTACCGTGGCGTACGCTTCTCCTTGTTACATATCGATGTACCTACCCAAAACTTGAAGATGGGAGATCGGTAGTGTATCTTCGTCATCGCTTGAGAGAATTTATCTTCAACTATGCCGTCGTGGTGAAGGTATGGCGTAGCTTGCCATCATAATCGCGGCCCTGGACCAAATTGAGGCCGGCGTTTAGGGCTCTGCCAAATAAATTTACGTATTTACTTGTTTAAGATAAAATAAAAAAAATGCACCCCAATCATTTTGAACTAGTTTAAATTTCACATTTAGGAAAAACTTATATGATATACTTTTTTCTAGGAACCAATAAAAACTCCATCTACTCAAATGGGACGAGGTTGTCGATCTTCTAAAGTTCGAGATTAGCGGAAAGTGACTAATCTGCTTTCCATACTTTTCCTTCCATACTTTTTTTTACTTTTTATATATCTTGATATTTTTATGTTTTTTCACTATGTATTTTTGTATTCTTTAATTTAGTACTCGATAAATAATATGCTGATTAATAAATAAGCATATTAATTATAACTCTCATTTCTTACTGCAGTATAGAGTGAGTTTCTAGAAACCATATCTCAAGTATCATTTCTATTATGTTTTTATATTTTTTTCTTTTGATTTCAATGATACTATTATTTTGGTTATTTGATTATGTATGAATCTAAATTTGTATTTTAATATTTATATCTGATTATTTAAATACTTATATTAAAATAATCAGATATATGTAATACTTACTTTGTTATATTTTTCCCGAAATTCAAATATAAATACCTAAATTCCCCATTACCTATTAAACACTTAGCCTCACCCTTAACCATTGGTTTTTCCCTCAATTATGATTAATGTACATGCTATAGTTCATAAGATTATTTTTATTTTCTACTTAAGTACCTTGAATTAGATACCTATATAAGGACATTCAATCCATCTGATCTTCACATTTGTTTGAAAATACCCTAACAAGGCGAAACAATTGTCACGAAGTTTTTATTTTTATATTTGTAAAGATAAAATAAAGTGTTCAGTAGACTCAAATCAGTGTTTGATTTCTAATATTATAAGTCTGATTATTTTTTTTACATTGTTTTCTCTGGAATTGTATTATTTATTTGTTTTTCTGTAGTTCAATCACAAATAACTATCGACGTGCTAATAAGCGACGTGACAACGATTTCTCACATGGTTGTTTATTGTCTTCGTGATCACAATGGAACATCTAATATTAAATGTCAAAATATTTACGTTTCGCGATGTATAATCCTGCTGAGCAATCACATGTTTGAATTTCGTGCTATTTATTGCATTTAGCCGGCGGTTGGCAAGCCAAATGTCAAGAAAAGCCGTCGCCATCGTAATTGTAATTTAATTTTCACTTGTTTGTATTAGATACTTCTTACTATTTTGCTAATGCAATATATTATATATATTTTTTTATAGTAAACGCCGATTTTTCGCCAATGAACTGTATTCATTTACGAGGAAAACGAAAAACAAACCGACACGAGCGTTGATTTAGAAATTACACACGCGTTGACTTATGACTGCGATAATTTAAGCATGTTCATTATTATTCATTGTGATCACTCAAATGCTTAGCATGTTTTTAAGCACGTCGATAGTTATTTGTGATTGAGCTACTGGATTGTTATTCTATTGCGTCATTATAATGTAATTTTTGAATGTATTTTTTATTGTTAATTATTATGGCTTGACGCGGGCACAGCCTAAAAAGCCTTAATAATATTTAAACGAGTGTAATTTTGAATGAATAAATATTAAAAAGCTTGTTTTTTTTTATGGGCACTTACTTATTTATTTAGTCAGCGTCCAACACAAAGACGTGTTCTCCTATTGCCCTAAATCTCGGCCTTCGAGGCTTCGTAGATTGTTTACTCAGTGAGTAGTAACACACTTCCGCCAGCAGGACTACGAAGGAGAACAGGAGGCCGGATGCCAGGGCGAGGAAGGCAGTCTGGACGTCTACAAGAGAAAGTTTCTTCAGGGATTCCGTGTCCAGCTGTTTCTTGGAGTTGTGATGCAGTACAATGGAGTACATCGTCATGTCGTACCTAAAATTAAATTACGTTTATCCATATCGACCCCTCCTACGTATAATAACGTAACCCAAAAATGTTAAATGTTTAGTTGTCAATGTATTTCGTATAGATCAGTGGTCGGCAAACCGCGGCTCGCGAGCCGCAAACGGCTCTTTAGCTACTCGAGTGCGGCACAGCGCAAGTTACACCTTTTGTTCAAATTATTTAGTCTCCAGGTTCTATAAAAGAACTTCTAGGCTTATTGCCATGGAGAAGCATCAAATTAAACTTGATGAAAGTATTACATGCTAGGCAACGCCTGAAAAATTTTTTTTTTCAATTTCTACACTTTCTTCATGGACAGGCGTTGCCTAGTATGTAGGTGAAATAATTCAATTAGATGAATCTCACTCGCATAAATAAAGGTTTCAGCTCTTTAACTCCACAAACATCAACAGATGAAAGAATTGAAGTAATATAGATGTTCAAATATGGGCAGAATGGTGAATGTTACACAGTGTGTAAAGTGGTCACTTAAACCAGCCAATGACAGGTCATAAGCCCTGTAGATGCCTAGATTGCCTTCTTTAAAATGTTCTTTATCTCTGTTGTAATATGTTAATTACACTTTATTAATTATTATTATAATGAACACAAAATATTGAATAGACAACATATTTCTTTAAAAATTAAGAAATATATGAGTTTGTTTTTTTTCGCTCTAATCCAAAAGAGATTTCTAAAAACATTTAATATATTATCAAGATTTTTAAAATCAATATTCTGTACATTAAAAATGTATTTGTGCAAGTTTTGCGAAAGCCTCAGCACCAAGCAGCCAGAAAATACATATACATTTATATACCGGCGTTTTTTATCCATAGCTGAATACATATAGATCGAAAACCTATTTTCACTATTAAGAATCGCAGAGAGATTCAGACGAACGCGGAAGCATCCTGTGTATATTTTATTACCATATCATTAGCAACTATCAAAACAATAGTTGTCTATGTCACGCTTATAAGCGCGACTAAGCGCGAGAGACATAGAGATTTAAAAAATCCACCAGTATGTTATGTATTGTATTGTATATGCTGCATTTGGTGGAACAACGCAGTACCCTATGCACCGGGGCGGGTAGGGACATGACGATGATTAAAAGTATTCACCAGAAGTCGTTGAATCCCCCTTCCCAAGTCCTGCGCAGAAACCTGTTGATATTGGGCAGAAATGGGTGACTCTTGTGGACGATGTAGGCCAAATAATAGTTCCGTGGACACTCATCCACAATATGCAGTAATGGCGCTCCCTTCTGGTCCAAATACTTCAGTTGTATCAAAAGAGCTGCATCAGACCTGCAAACGAAAATGCCAAGGACACATTACAAATCCAATGCACGTTAGAGTCGGCCGATGATGCATGAAGTTTTTTATTTTTTTAGACATCAAAGTGAAAGGGGTCTAAAAAGTTACATTTTGGACCACATTTAACGTAATTATTATTTTTTAAATACTCCATTCTGCTTTTGGCCCTCAACCGAGGTTTGAAGTTTATAACTGTCTGAACATTTTGTTAATTATCAATATTGATAAAATTCTTTTTTGTTAGTAAAGATATAATTTAATCACATTACAAATTCGAGCACGTTTTAAAACTACCGAAATGCAAAAAGTTTACTCTCCGCGGAACTGATTCCGTTGAGCGCCTGACTAATATTGACGAAAATAATGGCTCTTTAAAACAATGCTACCCATTTATTACAAAACAAAGTGCAACTCACGCCCTTAGATGCTTATTTAATAAGGTTTAATGCACATTATACAAATTAATTGAACTGATTCTCTTACTTAAATACGAAATGGTAGCCGGTTTAGCGAAATAGAATAGAAATCGGTAGAATTTCAATAGAATTCGGTAGATCGGTAGATTGCTCCTAAAATCGGTAGATCTACCGAAAAATCGGTAGTAATAGCAACGCTGCTGATGAGAATCGTGTCGAGACCTCTAACGTCCTTTGTCACATAATCTGTCTGTCAACTGGTTGCAACACTCACCGCCTTACGGCGCGTTGCCGAAGCCTGGGTGAAGATCTTTGCGACATCGGTGATAGGTAGCAAAGAACTCACACGAGAGGTAGTATCATACACGATAAATATAGTGCAGGCAATTGGTAAAATAAACTAAAGTAGGGAACAAAATGCCGAACACTCTTCTAGTGGAACGGAAGGCCGGTTGACAACTGTCAACAGGCCGGCTTCCCCTGAAGAGTTTCCTCTCCACATGAGCAAATGCTGAGAAGTACCTGATTGGCCCACATTAGAATATCCTTCCTGATTCTAACAGTTCAGCTAAAATAATGTAATACAATAGTAGAAAAATCCTCTTTTTTTAATATAAACCTTGTATATTATAAGCAAGGTAAAAAATAATGAAACTCTCATATATTTTATGTTTTTAAAACACTTACCGCCGTTCTACAGCAGAAACCTGCCGGTGGAATGCTGCTTCGTCTATAGCGGGGGTCGTTATCTTTTTCACCTTCTTTTTCAGGTTTGTCAAAAGCTGACTCTTGGACGAGTTGTCATTACCGAATATGGTGTCCAGTTTAGACGAAGTGGCTATTGGTAAACCGGACTTATCCAGGGCAGACAGAGTGTTTATATCAGGGTAGTAATTCGTAGTACTGAAGGCAGTATTAAGGTAGCCCTGAAATCATTAAAATTATCGTAACCTAAAGCTTATTGCACGTATCATTTAAATCCACACGACACTGTAAAATTTGGGTGGATTGACTTTTATTATATTCGTTTACATTGGTTCAATAAGAACTTAAATAAGTTCCCGCCGTTTCCCGACAGATGTCATCTTAACTTTTTGACATCGGACAATACTACAGCCGTTCTCATCTTGAAACTCCACCATTAGGCTTGAAATGACAGTATTTGTTTTTTCGCCGAAGTGAAAACAATATATTTATAACAACAACATTTTGAGTTTGTCCCAATTTTAATAGACAAGGACTGGATTCAACTCCCCGGAGAGCTGTTTATATTAACATATTTCAACAGAGATGAAGAACATTTAAGATAAGGTAATATAGAAGTCGGGGCATCTACATGGCTTTTGACCTATCAATGCCTGGTTTAAGTGGCCACTTTACACACTGTATAAAATTCACCATTCTGCCCATATTTGAACATCTATATTCCTTCAATTCTTTCATCTGTTGATGTTTATGAAATTAAAGAGCTGAAACCTTTATTTATACGGGTGAGATTCATCTTATTGAAATATTTCACCTACAAACTAGGCAACGCCTGAAAATGTTATTTTATTCAATTTCTATACTTCTTCATGGACCAGGTGGATTTATCAACAATATTTTGAGTTTGTCCAAATTTTTGTTGACAAGGACTGGATTCAACTCCCCGGAGAGCTGTTTATATTAAGATATTACAACAGAGATGAAGAACATTTAAGAGAAGGTAATATATAAGTCTAGGCATCTACAGGGCTTACGACCTGTCAATGGCTGGTTTAAGTGGCCACTTTACACACTGTGTAGCATTCACTATTCTGCCCATATTCGAACATATTATAAAAGTGCTCAAATCTGTTTAGACCTCATTTTTATAATAACAATTATCGGATGGATACAAAGTATTTAAATTGCAAATTTAGCTAATTCCTAGTCAAAGTAATCCGTACATATAATTGAAGGCACATAAATCAATTAAAAAAATATTTTTGTATTTTGAACAAAAGAAATTAAAAATTAAATTCCGTCATGGAGGTCGTTTTAGCTTCTCCTGAAAAAACAACAAATGAGGTATAGGATACTGATTTAGTACTTTACTTGTTGAGACACCTTATTTAAAATGCGTAAAATTATCATATCATGCGAATCTCATGCATATTGAGGACTTTTATGCTCTGAAAAAAGCTAAATATGATAATTTTGTCATGTTCACTGCATTCATTTATATTAACATATGATATTTATTTATTTATTTATTCATATTTTTTGTCTTACAAACTATAATTAATAATAAAAATAATGTGACCTCACTGGGGTTACCCGTGCCGAGGACACTTAACAATATATTTTTTTTAAATATTTTTACATTTGAGAATAAACAAAGAAGACTTACTTAATAAACAGAAATAATTAACAAAATGTTCAGACAGTTTTAAACACTACATATTTATGTTTATTATTAATTTAAGTATTACAAAACGAAAAACCTAACATAAGCTATACACTTGTGGAGCAGTTGATTCAATATTGGTTTGGGCGAATGAGACAATCCATTTTACTTCTACCTAGCTCCAATATCCATTTTTTTATAGCCTTTTTGAACATTTTCTTGTTACTAATTGTTTTAATAGATAGTGGAAGTAGGTTATAGATTTTAATATAATAATACTCAAAATCCTTTTGTCCGAAAGTGGTATTAGTTTGTATTTGTTTGAGTTGTATTTGTGTTGAGGATCTAGTGATTATATTATTTGTATTTTAAGGGTTATGTCTTTCATTTGAATAAGAGTAGTTTTTGAATCTGTAAGTGAGTATTGTTTTAGCGTATAATTGTTTTGGTGTCATAAATTGTGATTTGTTGAATATTTCTTCAGTAGATGTCTGTATGAACTTTCATATACGTACTTGATGAGTTCCTCCATCAAACCCCAAAGAACACAGATTGGCCAGATTATAGAATAAAAACGTATTTATTTATTTTCATAAGTTGTGATTTGTGGAATATTTCTTCAGTAGATGTCTGTTTGAACTTTCATATACGTATTTGGTGAGTTCCTCCATCAAACCCCAAAGAACACAGATTGGCCAGATTATAGAATAAAAACGAATTTATTTATTTGACAATATGAACGCCTGAAGGGCTTTTATTATTATTTTTTTATAATACGCATGTTTAATTACTTTAAATTTTATTTTAACTTACCTGAAAAGTTCCTGCCAAAATCATATTGAAGAATAAACAAGCTGCAATAAAGATTCGCTCTGGGGTGACTGTCGGCATCACTATCGGCTGTGAAACAATCATCAGGAATGTGTCCACGCTATAATTACAACAGTTTATATTATTGCATCTTGCGAACTTTTCTTCCCCAATCTTTAGCGTCTTCATCAGCCACCAAACAATTCCGCAGACGAAAACAGTCGCTATGCTCAGCTCCCAAACCGTCATACTCAGTCCTTGGAAGATGTTCATCCATGTGGGAATTTGCAAGGCTTTCGGCACTAAAACACAAAACTGATCGTTGTAGATTGGATTGGTGAAATCTATATCCGGCGAACCGTACGCCGTCAGGAACCTGCCATTGAAGGAGATATCGGCTCTTCTAGATATTACATCGCCTATAGTACCGGTATAAGTCCCATTATCTGACTTCCATCCGTATTCCTGGCCATCAGCTGACGCGGAGATCCTCAGCGTAAATTTAAGATACTTCATCATATTCCCTAGCAAAAATCCGTCGATCCCTCCCACGTTCCCGCACTCTGCTATATCCTTTTGCAGATATGTGGACAGAAAAGCTTCGGAAAGGTTTTTTACCAGCGTGGGGATACGCTCGAACAATTTAACTTCGAGCGGGTAACCGTTGAATCCTTTGTACTCATTGAACAGCGAATAATTCCTAAAAGTGATATGACTCTCAGTTAAAATCGCTACGTCTTCTGCTCCTGTTTCGTGCAAGACTGGATCGAATGTCAAAAATCGCGCCGTACCACAAATATTTGGAAAAAACATCAATACATTCAAAATACGATACGCTCTCCAAATTATCAGAAATATGTCGCGTGTTTTGCTTTTCAATGCGTCGTCAAAAAACGAGCTTGCGCAGACCGCAGATCCCAAATCAGAATCGAATGTAACTAAAACGAAATAAGACGAAAGTGACCCTTCTAGTACTCTGTTGTTAAGCAAACTTTTCGGCATGTCGTCCATTGAATCGAATGTCATAAAAAATAGCTGTTTCAGTGAAATAGCGTCCATCATGAGTTTTGTTTGATTTTCTCTGTCGTTGATGATTATAATCCCCACAATGCTATTTAACATATCTATCAAATTTCTTAAATATTCGTGTCTAACTTCGGATTTATCTTCACAAATAATAACGGTTTTAGTTTCCATCGTGTACAATAAATCTTCCCATAAATTCATATATTCTTCCAGATTGGTTCCAACGCTTGATTCTTTAAAGACCATTCCGTACGTCTGCGAAACAGCACTATAAACAAACGTGTTTAAAAAAATTAGAAAAATACTGCATTTGCACTGCATTTTCAAAAGCATCAATTGATATATTTCCAACGTTGTTACTAAGGTGAAATGAACTTAGAACAGTTGAATTACTATCACCAAAAAAGTGGTAAACGCAAACAGCCATTTTATTTAATCTGTTTACTAAAGCCAAAACACTAAAATCGAGCAACGCTTAAACGCCATAATTACCGATACGATCAACTGTTCGATGGTTCTCAATGGTATTAAATTAAGTATCTCGGTGAAAGCATTTCTGAATATGGAATTCCGCAACAATACTATTGTAGAAATGGGTCATTAATGTTATTTATTTTCTTGCATAATTAATTGTGATTGATTTAAATCAAACTATGTATAAAAATACAAATTTAGTAAATTTCTTACGTTTTACTGCATTTACATAATATGATGCAAATGTGTGTTCTTTTACGTTATTTGATAATGAAATCATGCCACGAACCATTTTTCTAATAGAGTTTTTAATTTTGATTATGTACCCAGTATCTACCTGCGAAATGAATGTCAATTTTAGTAAAAATTGCATTCATAATATTATTCTTTCAGTCAAAAGCCGTCTTACGATCTATCGCATCTGTCGCATACGAATAATTCAAAAGGTTCATTTCTTGTATGATGTACAATTATATGTGAGCCAGACAATCTAGAAAAGGCAATAATATCTGGCCAAGTTGAAGGTAGGAGAAGCCGGGGTAGAATCCCATATAGTAGATGGACTGATCAAATAAAGGTGGCTACGGGGCTAAATTTGATGAGTCAGTTCGTCGGGCTGAGGACAGACTGGAGTGGAACAGATTAATCAGAAGTGTTCATGGTGATCACGATCCTCAGCATTGAGGGGCCGACTTGGAAGAAGACCTATTTGCATGTTTAAGAGGTACAGTTATCCTTTTTTTTTATTTGTATTTGGTCAGACAGTAAGAAATTGCTAGTGGTAATAAGTCCGTCATTTAACCGTGTTTTATTATTAACCGTTATTTTGAAATATTTTTATTTTTTGTTTTTATCACATTGTTAATAAATATTTATTATTATTATTATAGTGAGTAATATAATGAGTAACTTACTGAACATTGAATATCAATGTTATCTGTGAGGAATGGCCTTTACAAGGAAACCACCACTGATTGTAAATTACATTTATTAAAATATTAGACGTACAGTTAGAGAATGACAGGTTTGTCAATATTGTTCAGCGGAAAAACTAACATTGACACGGGTTAAAAAATGTCTGCGGGTCACCGATACCTTAAACTTTAAATGGTTATTTTGTATTTAAAAGATTGATAATAAATATTTTTACTGTCACGTGGAATGACACATTGTACCTACACAAAATGTCCATTAAACCAGTAACAATGTAACAAGATTTATATGCTACTTAAGCTCGTATTACACGGGTCAGTAAATGCGTCAAAATCTTACGGAAGTTCCTGTGCAGTTTGTTGTGTAATATTGTGCCAAATCTTGGGCCATTTTATTTGTTGTTTTACACGGGGCAGTTTCTGGGTTAAACTGTGCGCATAAGCATGCGCAGTACGTGGATGCTTTCGGTGCCATGACAGATAACGGGCAGTTTTCACAGTTGACAGAAAGAGCTGTCTTGTAACGACAAGACTACTAACTGACAACTAACAATATTTATTACTCTGCGATCAACCACCAACACCGGGTTTCTAAAATCACGTGGATCGTGAACCTTATTGAAAATCAGCATTTCCAGAAAGGAAGTGAAGAGGTGCAGTGAAACAAATAAGAGCCCCCGCTGGTTGTGACAAGTGCTATGGAGATATATGAAAGTGCGCTCACTGTGGCGACAGGACAATACGGTGACAAAAAGTTCCCGCGTGACGTGACTGTCACCCGGCCTGTACATTGCTATGGGAGTGCGCTCACTGGGAACTTTTTGTCACTCTGCCGGCAGACGCCTACCGAACGGACGTATGTTGTGAATTTTGCAGTTATATTTAAGATTAACATATTATTACAACAGTGACGAAGAACATTTTAGAAAAGATAATATAGAAGTATAGGCATGACCTATGACCTGTCATTGGCTGGTTTAAGTGGCCACTTTACACACTGTAAAAAATTCACCATTTTACCCATATTTGAGCATCTATACTCCTTCAACCCTTTCATCTGTTGATGTTTGTGAAGTTAAAAGAGCTGATACCTTTATTTATGCGGGCGAGATTTAAGATGGCTGCTTCTCTGCAAGAAGATGATATTGTCAACGAATTGTTACTAGAAGACATAGAGAAAAGGCCAGCATTGTATACAAAACAGTTAAAGGAATTCTGTTATATTCATTTGAAAGGGAAATTGTGGGACGAGATTTCAATTCAATTATTTCAAAACTGTTTATTGACATACGAAAATAATTTTTAAAACTTGAGAGAATATTGACGTAATTCAGAATTCAGGGAGTAAAATGTTTCTTTTAATAATCGTTCATTATATATGGGGTAGGATGTGCGCGTAGATTTTGGTTCAAATATTTTTAGAAAAACAGGACGTGTTTTCATTTTTCTGAATTTATCCACAGATGTGTATTATATAACACAATATTCATTGAGTCAAATCTTTCACAAGATCTTGGACCATTTTCTGACCAACGTAATGCGAGCTTTATTACCTCGACTATTGTAAGATGATTAATTTGATAATCTTTTTTCATTTTCATGTATTTTGTGTTTATGTCTGAACTTAAAAAAACGCATTTTAATTAAATACCGTAGAATTAAGAATAGTCCAGACGGAGCGTAGAATCATATTTGAATAAATCGGACTGTGTCAAAAAATTTCCCCACTCTGCCCCACTTTCGCCGCGCGCTTATTTGAAGTCATCGCGCAATGTTGCCAGATTGCGAAAAATATAACCATAACACAAATATAAGATATTTTTAAAAAATCAATTTGTTAATTTCTCTAAAATCTTATTGTACACGCGGAAACATTGATTGACACAAACAGAGTAGATAAGTAAGGGGTCATTTAATAAGAGTAATTGAATTAATGAACTTTGAAATTAAAAAATAAAACAAATTTTATTTTACATAAAATGGATATTTTTATGTCAGTTAAATAATATTTGATGATTTAAAGATAATTTTGGTCAAATGTCCACCGCGGCGTTGTTTAATCTGAGGGGTCAAATTTTCGTTAGTTCTCTCATTAGATGAGCAAAGTGTTAATCCATGGTTAAACTAAATTTTCAGATTAATACCAAGGTGCTGGGTTTCAAAGAATGTTGTATAAAAGATAAAGAAATTGAAAGTTTATGCCCTGTCCAAAAGATGGCCATTTAACTATTTTCGAGAGAAAGACATCAACGTTTTTTTTCGAATGAAGAGTCCATTAAAACATTTTACCAATTTCTTCATTCCTGTAAATAATACATTTTCAATAAGAACATATCAATACAGTCTACCCGATAGTTTTAATTTCCCCTTTGTTGAGTAAGCTTTTTGTAATATTGCCTTTTAGAAACAGAACTAATCATTAGAGTTTTTCATTTAGATAAATGATCTTTTGTCATAAAAACATTTCTCCTCAAAATGCATTGAGCAAACAATACTTCGCTTTATTGGTTTCCAAAAGTCATCTCGCCGTACTCTTTGTATTATTTTTATCCACTCCGTTTTCCTTCTTTTATCAGCAGGGAAGCTAGAATTCCACTAAATCAATTAAAACCAATGTTCTTATTAATTAAAAGTAGCGTAAAAAATTGACTACCCTGGCAACACTAACAAAATGTCCATTTTGTTTTCTTTGACAATCTGACAGGTGGAAACATAATAAAAATTTTGAGTAATGCATTTGCTACTAACACATGCATTTGTTACTCACACATGAAATGTGATCCTATCCTGTTTCTTGACGATCCCAGAAGCATTTCTACAATTTAAAACGACACTACACGCCTTCTGTTTGATGTGCGTATGCGGTTTCTGGACTATTCTTAATTCTATGTGAAATACATAATATTATACGACAAAAAGCTGAGAAATCATTGCTAGGTATCTCAGGGCCCCGATTACAATGGAAAATTAATATTTATCTTTAATTTTATCTACAAAGTAAAATTAAGTTTTCTGCGTGCAAAGCAGAATATGCATACATTTTTTTCTTCTAAAAATGTTCAATTATAGGTTACCGACAAAGATACTTTAAATGTTCATACAAATATACTCATTTATGTACACAACTATTTGTTTTTCTTTAAAGGCAGTCGAAAATAACTCGGATGGGTCCTGATGGGAAATTAAAATTTTATCTTCAATTTTATCTAAGTATAATTAAGTTCCCTTTATGAAAAATAAAATATGTTGACATTTTTTTTATAAACATGTTCAATTACCGGTTTCCGACGAAGATACTTTAAATGTTCATGCAAATATACTCACTTTTAAAAATAACTTCGTAATAATGCCAATAACGGCCACTTCGAACGCCGCATGTCCAATGTGATACATTATATGTCGAAGTATCATATCAAAGAAAAATAATCCTTCGGAAAAAATGATCGAAATACGGTTTCCAAATAGAGAATCTTCAAATAATATTTGTAATCTGCAAGCTTGTTTTAGTACTAAAAAACCACGACTGGGTTAAAAAGGTAAAATATAGTGTACTTTTTTGTATGGAGGATTAAGCTGAGGTAATTGGCTAGTTTCATCGTTCACTGAGAATGGGCTTACGCACTTTACAGACATATTTTTTTGCAGGATAAACGGTGGTGGTTATTTATAATAAACTAGCGGACCCGACAGACGTTGTCCTGCCCGGAAGTTGGCTTGCCTGCTATTACCTTGGAAAAAGACTTTTCATTGATAAGTAGGTACCTTGGTACTTGTTTGTGATTGAATTCCAATACTAAAACTTATTAATATTCGAATATTGAATGTATGTAGGTACTTAAATACTTGTTTATGGTTGAATTCCAAAACATCAAGTAATTAATTTTTAAATATAGAATTCTTTTTGCAAATTCCAAACTCAGCTCTTCTCGTCAACAGGGGTGCACTTTAGTCATGAATGCGATTTTCAAAAGTGTATTGAATGTCAGTTAATATTATTTAAGTATTACCAAAAATCCAGTAAAAAAAAAAGAAATGGGAAGAAATGTAAAGAAAGAGTCTGATTGGGATCCATAAAAAGCGAATGTTGTTTAACTTTCAAAAACAAACTTTTTTAAAACACCAAAAAACCACATCCTTCCATAATTTTTTAATGTGCATTCTCGTCGAACGCAACCCTGGTAGGTCGATGAAATTTTTTTTTATCCTTTTACATTTAACATTTTTTTTACAGATTCGGTTGAATATTTTAATATCTCCGAACACGCGCAGCGCAAAGATCTACATTTTTCTGAAAACCGCATGTAAATCAGTTTAGCCGTTTAGGAGTTTAGTGACATCACACGTACAATTACAAGTACGAAAGTACGAATTATATATATAAACATAATAATTATTTTATTTATTTTCCCATAACCATTGTTACGATAAAACATTATCTAAAGTCAAATATAATGGTAGGCTGTGCGTAATCGCTTATTTGGACGATTCGCCCCTTGGTATTCTTAGGGCATGGTTTAAAATTATGCCGAATATTTCATTGTAAAATAATAAATCCTTAAATAAAATAAAACACGCACACAATATTCATTTTCAAACCATTTAATGTTTCTTAAACATATTGATGCAATGGGTCTAGTTAAAGCATTTCAAAGTTAATACAAGTATTTATAACCAATGTTAACTAATTACATAATGTATCATATATATACAAAACAGTTGTATACGCTATCCTTGAACTAAGTAAATATACATTTTTTCCTGTTTTAAACAGTTTATAATTTTTGAGGAATAGAACGGAAATTAAAACAGAAAAATATTTTCTCACTAGGTAAATAGAACTTCCCCTGATTGAATATTTAATAATCAATTTAATAAACCAACAAAAAATGTTACGTTACAAATCACACATTTTTTTATCAACTGTTAATAGGTTTTTGGTTAAAAACTTATGCGAATTTAGAGAATTTTAACCTAAACCCAAACGACGCGACAATTGTAAAAATAAGTCCAATGAGAAAGGTCAGTATTTAAAAAAAAAAAATTATATTTAGTAATAGACTATCAAACTAACCCTTTTTTAAAAATATTTTTATCAGTGCTATGATTTTTTTAAGTTCTGTAATTTTTTTAATTACTCCGCATGTGTCGTCACAAGTTATCTTCTGTGAATTCTACCGATTGTTGAATTGACCTCCCGTAAACCGGAAATCCATCACAACACTCATCATTGGTCGATTCGAAAGAACTAGTGACGTCGTTCTAGTTTATATAAAAATCATTTTGATTATTTTTCGTGCATTTTCAAGAAACTTCGCCGTACAATTTAATGCTCTAATTTTTAAAAGAATTATTTTTTTTGTCCAATTTCCCATAGCACTGAACTTCCTCGTTTTATGTGAAATAAATCCATTCATTTTATGAACTTTGTACGTGAATTTTTATTTATTTATAAAACTCATTGGGGTTATATAAACTATTATATGGTCAAGTCATGTTATGTTTCATCAGGGGTGGTATTCTGGATCGTCTTGATTAATTTAAAGATTTTTATTTGCTTCATATGCCACACTAATGATTAGACGTCAAATGTTGTATAAAACTGCTTCAAAAACGGAAAGAAACCAATACATTTTAGTCAATTCAACCAAATCAAGTGTTTTGGGTAATGCTTAAGGTCGCAATAATGGTCTTAATGAAAAATTTCATATTGGGTTCCATGTGTTCGTATTTGTTTGACGTTTAATCATCAGTGTGGCCATTATATGAAGCAAATGAAAAATAAAAATCTTCAAATCAATCATTCTCTAGGGGGTAGAGAAGATAAAGAATACCACCACCGGTTAGCGTAGTGTAGTCATCATGTGCTTTTCAATGTTGATTTTAAATTTGTCTCTGATATAAGCGAATGGTGACTGGTGATGAAAAGTGGCGCACTTACGACAATGTCAAGCGACAGAGATCGTGGTCGAGCCAGGACTGACGACCAGGAAGGTGTAACTGGGTGTTTGGTGGGATTGGCAGGGAATACTCTACTATGAGCCGCTCCCCTATGGCCATACGCTCAATTCTGCGCTGTACTGTGAACAACTCGACCGTTTGAAGCTGGCGATCAAACAGAAGCGGCCAGCATTGGTGAATAGGTGAGGAATCATGTTTTATCAAGACAACACTAGGCCGCACACATCTTTGATAACGGGAAGCTCCGGGAGCTCGGGTGGGAAGTTCTTATGCATCCACCCTATAGTCCGGACCTGGCACCGTGTGACTACCACCTGTTCCTGTCTATGGCCAACGCGCTCGGGGGTACAAATTTGGCCTCAACAGAGGCCTGTGAAAATTGGTTGTCAGTGTTTTTTGCCAATAGGGACAAAGGCTTCAACGAGAAAGGCATTATAAAGTTGGATTCTCGCGAACAGAACGGCGTATATTTGACTTAAATCGGATGATCGTAACATTTTTTATAAAGCATTGAAATAAAGTGAAAAATACAAAATTACTTTTTCCCCAACCTTGTATTAAAGGTGAAGTAAACTCATTAGAAATATTAATCATATTTTTGTGATCAGTATTATCAAAAAATCTTTTTTTCCTGGCTTCATTCTACGAAACTGTTATGATTATTAAAATTATCGAAAGAGTTAAGTAAAAAAAACTAGGCAAAAAAACTTGCAGAGCTAAAACATTGTCTTTATCAGCTGGTTGGTTCATTTTACCAGCAATGGGCACATTTTTTTGTAGATATAACCACTTCACTGACCCATAGACACGTCCGGAGCGTCAAATGCATTATTTTGTTCATACATAAGTGTGCATATCACATCAATGAGGAACTTTAGCCCTAAGGGGAAATTGGATACAAAAATCTTTTCTTGTGCGCGGTTAAAATTAGAGCATTAAATTGTAGTGCAAAATTTCTTGAAAATGTACAAAAAAATACATTTATATTTTAGTAAAAATGAACTACTTAGAACGACGTCACTAGCTCATATGGATTAACCAATGATAAGTGAGCTGTGAAAGATATCCGGTTTGCTCACCGTAAGAACTGACCAAGAATAAGCGCAAGAGAACCTCTGACATCACATGCGGAGTAATTTCAGAAATATAAAACTTTGAAAAATTATAGCGTTGATAATAAGACATACAATTTTTTTTTTTTTTAAATCTTGACTTAGTGTAATAGTCTATTAACAAATATATTTTTTTTAAACCACTGAACTTCCTCATTACAATGTCATTTTAGTGTTGATAATAAAATTTGAAATAAGAAAAATGAAAATATTTTTTTTTATATATAGAACAGTTTTCACTCAGTTGACAATTTTTTTATAAATTTGTATAAACCACTGCAGTTTGGAGTTATACGTCACATCAACCAGTTTTAAGGTTTTGACTACCCCATGGTCTTAAACTATCTTCAAATTGAAAATCTTTAATTATTATTAATTACATTACTAATGTTAACACCACCTTGAGAACATTATTGTTAGTAGCAATTTTATTTTTTTGGAACAATTATTTCTTTTTTCTTTTCTGGCCATTTGTTTTTTTCTACTTTGATAATTTTGTTTCAATTTATTAGTGAAATTTTCTCTGCACTATTCGAACATTTTACTGGAATATAATTATTATTATTACAAAAATCAAAAGAAAAAGAGAACGAAAAGAAAGACGAGAAAGATAATTTGAATCCTATCAGGAATACAGATAACCTCCGTTGATCGCAACCCCAGCGAGTGCGGATTCTTTATAAGGTGATATTTTTCGCAGCGAAGTAACTTCAGAAAAGAAAAGGAAATTGTGGTAAATTTGAAATTGCGGGTAGGGATGTAACAGGGCGATCAATAGTGCAACAAAAATTTCAATCTTTGGAATCGTTTAAAATGTCAAAATGAAAAAGAATGTTGGTTTGATCGGTTCAAAAAATTATCAAACTTGCATTACTTTAAAATGAACCGGCTGAAAAATATCCAAAGAAGATTGTTCCGTGAAAAGTTTCTCATTGATTGCGAAATTTCACTTATTGCAGCCATGTCCAGAACGTATCCCCCGCGATCAATGGGAGGGGGTTACCTGTACTTTTTAACAAATTCATATAATTTTCTTTTTTCTCAATGTTTCGTTATATGATTAGTGACAGATGTAATTGTAAGTTAGTATAAATCATAAGTTAAGGAATTCAAAACTGAAATGGTCTATACAAATTTATAAACAAACAAGTGTGAATAAGATTTAATATATTTGTCTTCAAAGTATTTACACAAAAAAAAACTATGAGTTAGTCTACTCATAAATACTGGGTTAGTATAAATACTTTTTATGTAAGATTATATACATTATCAACTATTTACTATGTATAAAAAAGAAAATAATCCTGTATTTATTTACCTCCATTTTGTTAACAATATTCATGTAATAAAGTTAATATAATTACTTTTAATTTGACTACTTTCATCATAAATTCTTTTGAGAAAAATAGGCCAGTTTAACACATCAAAAATGTATAAATATCTATTAAATAAATATGTATATAAAAATAATACTAGTAAATATAACATGGCTCTGTTAAAAAGAAAACCTACATTTGATATTGGCCTATTTGTTATTAAGACCGTAACAAAACATGCTTCCTAAAAAGATGATTTATAATTTTGTCAACAATTTCTAAACAAAAATTTGTACATAATGTTTTAAAGACTGTAAAATAAATAAAAATAATGATTTATTAAAAAGTGGTGTAAAAAATTATGAAGATAACAACAAATTGTACAAAAAAATCATTTTAAAATAAACTTTTTTGTTTTTGTGTAGATTTGGCGTTTGCATCTCCATTCCGGACTCGGGTGGACTAAAGATGGAGGCTGTGAAGCAGTAATGCAATGAAGAATCGGAGTGGAAAAATCAGTGATGTGTAGTCTGATGAAGATATAGGAACATCAGTCCACACATTGGAACACTGAGGATAAAAGAAAGGCATATCCTGAGTCGGTGTGCATTACCGCCAATCCACAACTTTGACAAAAATTAGATTTTTAACTCTTATTGGATGTTCCCTAATCATACGATACGCGTGGAACCAATAATAGGAGAGCTTTCTGAAGAAGAGCAGTAAATAACGCGTTAAGTTTGATTTATAAAACAGTTTTTACTGTCTCCTGTTAGAAGTTATTTAGCAGATTGGCGGTAATGCACGCGGACCGACGACATGCTTGACATTTGTTCGAAATATGGTGCTAGAGACAGATGATGTAGATGCAGATGCTGTAGATGTGCTGCAGATGCAGATGTAAGACGCACTAATGTCTCTACCTTCCAAGAACTATCAATAAGTGATATTCTCTTGACAACATGCAAAAAAACGAAACGAGGAGTCGCAAGAAGATTATAACAGGGAAACTCGAGGCGTCTCATACAAGATGGACAGATCAAATAAAGGAATCAATAGAGTCCTCATTGAGCGATGCCATCAACTTAGCCTAGGACCGGGAGGAATGGAAGCATATCACACACCTAGTGCACGACATCCCGACAGACCACGACGCTCAGAATTGAGCCAGACAATAAAGAAGTCTGAATTCTAATGTTGTAAAGGTTCTTTCGTAACTGTGGATTGTAAAGAAAGACTCAGGAGGGCTCTGGTACTGCAGGGACCCACAGAATGGAGACCACTGAATTTGAATGTTAATTTGGGAGCTAAACAAGCCAAGCAAGAACGAGAGTAAGAGACCAAAATACCTGTTTCACTGACTTCGCCTCGGTGGGTGGTTCCACATATAAACCAAAATATGCATCTAATGCACAGGAACCTGCCCACAGAGTAACACCAAATCTAAACGAGCGTTCTACAGCGAATATCACATAAACAAAATAATAAAACCCAAGAATTAAAATTGATGTAAATAATGCCAGTTTGTGAGAGTTTATACATTCCTATAAAAAAGTATATTTTTTTGCAATATGTAAGTTCAGGGCATTTTTCAAAAGAAAAAGGAAATATTTGCGTTCTTATAATTTGCCCAAATATTTTGATCTTTGGGGCCATTTTCAATAAGTTATAAATAACTCACTATTAGAAAATGGGAATAAAGTTGGGGTAGAGTGGGGTTTGAACCTCGGACCTGATCCGTGAGTCCGCAACACTAGCCACAACCCGACTAATTTTATTTGTCAATAGACCTATCGAACCAAGCCAAAATATTTTTTAAATATATTATTACAAATTGTCAGCTTCATGATTTTTCAAAGTTTTGTAACTTTTAAATGACTTGAATTACACTAATTTCTACCGCATGTTAGAAAACATTTTTTATATAATATTTCCCGTAGCGCTGAACTTTTCATTCACTTAAAATTTCTGATAACTTTTATTTGTCTGATCCATACAATAGGGCCAAAAATTTAGCTAAATTATTTGTACTTTATTTGTTTATAACGCTGAATATTAGCAGAATATAAAATGAGAATGATTATTGTGTGATTGTTAGCACATTAGGCTACCATGAATACGGTTCTGGGTTTAATTCCTGACTGAGTCGATATAAAATACTTATTCAAAGGTTATTCTCACCTAATAGTTCACGAGCGCTACAATGCGAACACCATTTGCAGTGCTCTGTGCATCAATAATTAATTACATAAATATCACTTAATCCTTCCCTTACAGTGCCAAAAACGTCTGCGCATTCCGGTGTTCTGTAGTCAATTACACATGCAAAAATAAGAGATTTAAAATCGGAAAAATGGAATATTCGTAGGCTTAATTGCTTCAATCATTCAAGTCGCGATAATATTTTTAATATATCGACTAAAAGATGAAAAAAACTATTGGCTGATACGCGCAGCATGAGCAAGAAGTCCACCCACGACAAAGCTCCGGGAGCAACTATGCACGCGGGAAATTGTCTCTCAAACTTGCGAATTGTCTCTCAAGTAAGCGAGCCGGAGAACGGCCTCTTACAAGACCGACCAAAGAACGGAATTAACGGGGTCTTCATTAAACACTGCCCTCAAAATGGCCCGGACCCGGGAGGGATGGAGGCTGTACCTAGTGGAGACGGAGTAGTACACCTAGTGCCTGATAAACCTTGAAATTATAATGCTCTGCATGAAGCGGAAGAAGAAAGAACTTTTAGAAAAAGAAAATAAAACGTTTATTAAAATTTTAAGCAAAGTTAAAAGAAAAACAGTATTCTAAAGGACCAGATAGCTAAATTTGTTGCAACAGCTGAACTTATACCAGTTGAACTAACCAAAACAAAATGGACTAGATAGCATTTGTTTAATTTTTTTAAGTTGTTTAAATAAGTTATCCAATAAAGTATCTTAAGATACGAGTGCGTAATAATATGTATTTGTATAAAATATATATAATAAATGGTTTTTAATCAATCCCAAGAATGCTTTTCATTTGCATGTATAAAAAATAGTCGATTGTTTTCTTTAATAGTTCTAAATTAATATTTTATGATTAGCGGACATAAAATTTACTGCCATATTCTTTCAATATTAATAAATTCAATACACAATAAATAGACTACAATTTATAAGCAAGAAAGAAGATAAAGTGCTCTTTGTTAAAATAGTTAAAGATTATATAGATGTTTATAACATTCTTTGTTCTAATCTAGTATAAATTTAATATTAATGTACAATGTTTGATACAATATATTTTTTTACAAATTTAACATGTGACAACTGTGCATCTCACGTTGTGCAAGAGACAAATTGTATATAAGAACTATATTCCTACGGCACATTTTGTTTATTTATATACACATCCTAAGGCTATAATAAACATTGTTACACACCATAATATCATTCAATTAACTCAATAGGCATTTATAAGCTTTTATAACTGCTAACAAGTAACCATATCACATCTGTATTTTATTGATAAGGTTTAAATACACGATTCGGTATAATAAAATCTTTGTTTTAAATAAATTCTGATATATTTTTGTTCTGAGAAATATGTGTACAATTTTCTAGAGGCACCAAAGAGAAATTTGAACAATTTGTTATTTTAAGTCATTCAAGTTACACCGGGTCATCAATTGACAAAATGTAACTACGGTAGGTTAGTAGACTCTTCAGAATGCTGTGATTACAAATGTAGTTAAAATATAATGTATATTTTATCTATTTAGTAAATATGTGTACATAGACATCATTCGTAATATAATAAAGGCCTGTTGAAATGATCTACCCTTTAGATTTCAGTGTAACAAACTGTCTAGAGAGATTAGGAAGGGAATTTATAACATTTACAATAGAGTTTGGATTATTATTAATTTAGGTATACACGTAACATTGAAATAGACCAAAATGTAAGAAATACAACTATTTTCCCTGTATTCCGTTTCACTTGGGTATTCCGTTTGTGACATTTGTCTTTTTAAAATTACTCGGCAAACAAATGTAAAAAGCCTCTGTCTTATAAAATGACATCTACATATATTTCATAGGTCAACAACTACAAATATAAAAAATGCATCTTAACAACACTTCAAATCCGAAATCATAATATTTACGGTTAAGTAATAAATAACTCCTTCGCGAGAGAATGAAGAAATTCAATTTTGTGCATTTCTAGGAACAAATCCAACAATAAATATGTAAAAATAACATAAACGATTATTTAGTCAAACACAACATCACACCTTTAGAGGACCATGTGGATTTAATAATGAATAATCCCAAAAATATATTGATTGATTGATATTTACAGAAAAAAAGATGATTAATACGTTCGCGGCTATGCCGGCAATAGCAGTCAAAATCGTGGCTTTCATTAAAAAAGACTTTGGTAGTGAAAAGATGGATATAGCCTACGCAAAACTGAATTGATTATAGATATTGTGTCTCTATAAAAAGCCGTCAGAACCAAAAGTGTCCCAGTATGTTTGTAAGTCAAATAAGATTTACTTCAAACCATCCATTATGGTCCAATCAGAAGTGAAATATTACAAAAAATAAGAAAATTGTATGTGTCCATATGAGTGGATCCTGCAAGAAAAAAGTGTCCGTGAACGTGTTAAACATCTAAGATTTAAATGTTTTTTTATTTATTTTGTTAACACCCACAGAAGAGCTAACAACACATGGCATAGAAGTAAGGACCCAGAAAAGCACAATCTGTAATAAAAATCTGTCCTCCGGAAGGGCATCGTACGATAGAAAATTGAACATGTCAAGTTTAAATGTAAGTAGGAGAATGTTTTAAGTCTGTTTCGCAAACAGTGCATACCGTGGCATCTCTTTTATTGACCAAGGTGCATGTCGGGCATTCTTTACCGCCGCTCATGAGGGGCGTGGCTTCCACGCCGAGTTGCCGCGACTTGGCGCACATTTCGCAGGCATTCCTCGTCGAACTGTTGACAAAAGTGCACGTCCCGCATTCCCAATGAGCTGAGCCTATCTCTCTTCTCTCCTTACCCTTGGAGTGATTCTCCGTGTCCTTGCCTGCGCTGCGTGATCCGTGGCGGTCCGAGCTGTGTCTGCCGGAGGAGCCCTTGTCTTGGTCATGTAGACTGACCACCAGCCTGGTCTTGAGACCTGCGTCGGTACTATCCAGGCCCTGAGAGTGCTGTCGGACATGATGGCCGGATGAACTAACAGGAGCTACAATATAAGAGTTACACAATAAGGCATTAGTTTTTTCTAATTGTTTATTAGGAAAACAACAGCATACATAAAACATTATTTGTAAGCAGAAAATAAAGTTAATAGAGTAAATTATATAGTGTCAATTAATTAATTTATACAACTGGGGATGATACACAAAAGAATCACCTATAGCAACCAGTAAAAAATTATGTATTAAAATTGGTTGAATTGACTGCTTGATTTCTTGTTTCAATTTTGCAAAAGATGTTTGAAAATAATAATTTTGAAATCGTGGACGCATAATATATACAGCAAAACAACGTTTTTACATTCCTCGATTTTACGTTTTCCCACTTTTTACACCGAAATATTTAGGTCTCATTTTTTTCCATACACTCTCATTTAAATATTCCCCCAAATAACGTTTTTTACGTTTTTCATTTAAATAATCGAAACTCATTCAATCTGTCAAAAGACAACGAGTGAATGGAGAATAAAATCGAGGTAAATAAAAAAATGTGTAAATTATCGTCTCAAACTAAATTAAAAGTAGGTGCAGTGTAATTGACCATTTTGTTTAAGTGTCTAATTTCGACATGTTACTAAATTGTGACATGCAGTTGACGCATGTTTAGGAAGAATAAAGTCTTAACATCAATAAATTACGATGCAGAAAGTTTAAAAATTTGTCAATAGAAATATTATTTGAAGTTCGTTATAAACGTAATGTGAAAAGAAGATAGTTAAAACAGTTATCATAAAAGTGTAAAACCGTTTTGCCGCGATGTAAATGACAGTTGAAATTCTGTGTTGCCATACTAAGAAAAGTGATACCATATAAATAAAATTTTCCAATATTCAGGGAAAATATTGTTGTGTGCATTTTATGCTAATTTTAATGTTTATTATCGTGTTTTTAAGGTTAAGTACTTACATAAAATGATTTATACATGTTTTTTTAAAAATTCAATGTAATATATCAATGCTTGAAGAAATACAAAATATTTTTAATTAAATCATTGGTAAATATGAATAATCCCCAATTATGATAGTTCTTACAATTTTTCTGCAGTATATTTAGTATAGTCTAGTACAACAATTATATTTTAATGTAATTAAATTTTTTCCATTCATTTTTCATTTCCTCACTTTAGAGTTTTCCTCAGTTTTACACTTTTTTGGTTGCTCCCTTGAAAAACGTAACACAGGGGTTTTACTGTCTATTGATAAATAAATACCTAAATTGAGGAGCTAGCTAGAACAAGGGTCTATCCTATCCATCGAATGGCCATTCCCTCGATTCTCATTAATATAATTAGGTAATCGCTTCTTTGCGCACTGTGACTCCTACCTAGATAGATTTCCAGTGATATAATAAAAATAAAATGCAAAAAGAAAAAGAAGAATTACCTTGGGCCTTTTCAATAGCGGATATCACTTGCACTGATTGGTCCGACGCTGTCCTCCTTTTCGTAGTAGTGTCATTTTCTGAACTCAAACACTTCACAATGCTCTTTTTCACTTTTCGGCTTTCTCCAGTTCTTATCGTATTATTTCCATTAACATAAATGTTCTTGTCCATTTCTTTTTTATCTTTGGTCTCCTCTTTAGAAATAAGACGCGTTTTGTCATTGGTTATCTTATATCCGTTAGTGTCTTTTGCGGGGCTGATAGTTGCATTTTCGTAAGAGCTAGACTTCCTTTTATCCTTCTCGTCGGCGAGGATGTGTCTCCTGTTGTTGGCTTTGGCCGCTTTAGCCTCACTGTCTTGTTTGATTTTCAACAATGTTTCGTTTATTTTAGCTGTCCTATATAATTCTTCGTCAGAATCTTTTTCTAAGCGAATGGCGTGAAGGGCATCTTCCAAATCCATGGTGGTCTGTTGATATCTCTTCGGGTCCCGAGTGCTCGCCCTCCCTAAGGTCTTGGAATCCCGCTCCAAGGGAGGTGAGAGGATGTTTCCCCGTTCACCTAAGTCCTTAGAGTATCCTTGGCTTTCTAAATTCCTAAAAACGTAGTCCCAACTCTCGAAAGTGCCCATTCCATCCTCTCGCGCCTTGCTCAGCGAAGGTTGGGTATCCGACCTTGGTATGGAAAATGTATTATCGCTCGTGTACGATGCGGACGATCTCGGGGCACTATTTCTGCGGGCATTTTCTTGATTTTCGTAATTCAAATCGTGGGATTTTTTCATGGATCCTTGAACCATCGGATTGTGCTTAGAATCCATCGATCCACTGTGGTAAATTTTAGGAATCGGTTCTCTGTGCGACTGACCATTATCGACCCTTTTCCTATCGGGAATAGATTGCTCGGGACCGGATATATTGGGACAGTTGTGGTGGGAATGACTATTGGTAGAATAGCTAGGCGGTATGTCCAGCTCGATCAGTTGAGCTGTAGGAACAGATTGACAATAGTTTGCCTGGGGAACGGGGGGACAGTGATATCCATTGCTGAGAGGCAAGGTGGTGGCTTGCCGCACTCCTCCGTACTGGGTAAGAGGGGGCTGCATTAAGTAAGGGTGGGTGTTCATAGGGCTGGAGTAATAGCCGGACATGGCCGCACACTGATTTATAATGCCGACGTTGTTAAACCTGTACATCGGATTGACCTCTAATGGAATCCTTTGCAAGCCATTCATGGAGTTGGGTTGCATCATGAAATTGGAACAGTAGATGTTGTGTGGATCGGGATGTGGATTAACATGCACTTGTGTTTTAATGGGTATTGCATTAGTCGGCATCCCGTGACCATTCTGAATGTATCCATTTGTGGGTTGCATACAGTGGGGGTTGATGTGTTGTCCGTGTAAACCGTTGATTGTCTGAATAGGGTGGTAGTTCTGTTGTAACACATAATCGTTGACTGGAGGCGACGAATATGGCAGGTTATTTTTTATAATATTGTGGGGGCTGGAGCCGAATTTCACATTTGAATATATATCTGAAAAAATAAAATTGAATCATTACTATTTTGCAAAGAAATGTGATAATTTCTAAAAGCTTGCCTACCACATACAACACACTGCATCCGAGGACTTAAGCCTCCTTGGCGGTGCTCAGTTACAAGGAAATATTTCTAATTGCCGAAAAAGAAAAGCTTTTCAAAGGCACTCTCTGCAATCTGGTTACCTTGGCATCTTTGTGCAGAAAAAAGTAATCCAGAAGTACATAATATGTACTTCTAACAACGACGCATTTGATTTTCTTCAACTTTACTAAAGAGCGGTTTAATTTAATTTTTTTGACACTTTATGCCACAATATAATATATAAGTAAAAAATATAAACCATTCGATACTTGGATTAGTTACATATATATTTTTTTTCAAACCTGGAAAAAAAAAGCTTTAATATAACTTTTTCAACATCAAATATATAAGAAAGTCAACATCGCATTTTTCACACACATTTTTTATAAATTTGTATAAACCATAATACATTTTATATTTGAGGCACTAACTTTGTGGTTATTTATGATAATAAAATAAAATATTGACATTCTACTAACACAGTAAATAAAGCAAACCCACCTAAACAATGGAGGCAGATTCTTTTTAAAAATGACATTTTATCAAAACAATTATCTAATTCCCCTACCATCAAACATTAAACCTGCATTCTACACAACTAATAATTTAGGAACATTGTTAAAAAATCACAAATACAAAGTCCATAAATATAATAAATCTGGCATATACCAAATAAATTGTAATGATTGCTAAAACTAAAAGAGACTTTAATATACGAGTAAAATAACACTTAAGGTGCTTAAATAAAAATATTTTTTCTGAATTCGCAAACCATCTGATAGAAAACAATCATAATTTCCATAATGACACTGAGTTAAAAGTACTTGATGTTGAAAATAAAATTAGACAATTTAGAAATCTCAGAAATTAAAAAAGCGATTCACAATAAGAAAAAAACCATTAATAACCAAATAAACGATATTTCTTTTAGTCCACTCCTGTCTAGCTTCGAAAATATTAATCTCAAATTACCACCCTTTTATGGAAAAAAAAGACATGATTTATTGGTTCCATGTGTAGTATTTAGTAAGCGTGGAAAAAAATAAAATAGGAAAGAATTCATTAGTTACGTAAACCTTGAGGAAGAAGCTTGTTTGCTTTGAAACCGGTTAGTAAAAAAAATAAAAAAATAGTGGTAAAAAAACTAAGATGTTTTGTTTATTTTATTGTATAAACCACTTCTTTTTTATTCGTACATTTTTTCATAATTAGAATTTTATATTTATCTTTGCCCAGCTAACATACCCCATTCCAAGCTAGGCAATTACATTTTAATGCATGAAATGGTTTACAAGTTAATAGAAAGCACAGACTAATAAAATATAAACTTACTCGTATGCACATTTTGATACATACACATATACATATATACATACATACATACACACATATACATATATATACACATATACACACACACATATACATACATACTCATATACATACACCCATATATACACATACATACATTCATAAAACATAGACAACTTATTTAATATATAATGCGAAACATCATAATTGCCATAAATTTAAAAAAATAAATATTTTTAACATTCAGTAAGCATCTCCAATCCACGGCATGCCTCAGCCTTTCTGACTCCCTACGACCAATGTCATGAAAGAGCGAGGTCAACACCTTCCGCAACTTGACAACACTCCCGCTTTTCCACGATTCTGGCAAAAAGTTGTGGACCTTCTTGCTAACGCAATAGTGTTGTCTCGATGCCAGAACAGTGTTGACCCCTTCACATCACTTTAACTCTTAGTTATACGTCGACCGGTTTTAAGGTTACTTCCTCATCATCGGGACTTAAAATCCCTTTCACGACCACAAGATGTGTAATAATAAATAACAACAAAACTACCTTTAGTGTGGAGCCTCTGCGAGTAGATAATGAGAGCAGCAGCCTGATCCACATCCCCGGGGTAGTCCTCCCTGCAGCGCAGCACCTCCAACCAACTGCAGCTTCCCCCCCGAATGGAGACTTCCTCCCAGATTTGGATCATTATCTGTATGGTATGCAAAAAAAAAAAGTTAAATGTTAAAAAACCTAGACAGAAGCCCTATCACTATGTTTCATAGAACGCAAGCGATGTTGGTTAACAACCAATTGGTGCCATTTTGTTTTATTTGACAACATAAACATAACGGTTCGATCGGATGCTTTTGTAGCTGTGATTGGCTTTGTTTGTAAATAATTTGGATATTTACGTTATCTATATATATATAAATGAATCGCCGTGTTGTGTCTCGCAAAAACTCAAAAAAGGCTTGACAGATTTACGTGCGGTTTTTTGCAAAACTTTCTAATTCACGTACTGAAAGTTTACAAATAATAAAATCTTTAATATATTGAGTAGAAAAAAGTTAGAAGCATATATGTGTTAAAAGCGTAATCCTGTTGATTTTTGACGTCGATTAATAACTGTTGATGAAACGTGAGTGCACCACTATACACCGGAAACCAAAAATCGATCGAAACAATGGGTGGAAGCTGGTGGAAGTGCTCCGAAGAAGGCAAAGGCAGTGAAATCGGCTGGCAAGGTTATGGCCACTGCATTTTGGGATGCACTCGGAATATTGCTTATCGATTATCTTGAAAAAGGTTCCACAATCATAGGCAAGTATTGTCGTGCATTATTGGATAAATTGAATGATGCAATCAAGGAAAAACAACCACATTTAAAGAAGAAAAAAGTGCTCTTTCCTCAAGGCAACGCACCGGTTCACACAGCATTAGATACGATGCTAAAATTACGTGAAATACACTTCGAATTAGTTAATCATCTACCTTATAGTCCAGATTTAGCTCCTAGTGATTTTTTCCAGTTTCCAAACTTGAATAGCTCGCAGGAAAAAGATTCAGCTCAAACGAAAAAGTGATTACCGAAACTGACGCGTATTTTGAGAGGTTCCCGAAATCATATTATTCAGATGGTATTAAAAAGTTGGAATATCGTCTTACTAAGTGTGTCGAAGTAAAAGGAGACTATGTTGAGAAATAAAAGGTTTTTGAAAAAAAAAAAATGTTTGTTCCTACTTAGGTAGCTTCATTTTCAATCCGCCCTCGTACATATTTAAAAGTAATTACAATGCAAATTAATATCCATTTGGCAATTCTCGACCTGAGTACGGCCCATTGTTTTGCTGCGAACTGTAGCTAACTTAATACCCAATAGTCATAGAATGGTTTTCCCTCGTTTGGGCGCCTCTATAGCTTGGCGCATTATTACTTTGAGGGTAAAACAGAGTATTAAAAAAATAAAGGATAATTACATAGAAATGAAATACATATTAACAGTAAAAATAGTAAACAAAAAAATCCCACAAAGGCATGGCCTGTTCGTGGGTATACAAGAAATGTTTATGAATTTTTGCTCCTATAATAAATAGACAGATATAATATTTTTGTGTTATATAAGAAAGAGAAAAGAAAATATTCTGTAAAAGATTATAAGGTAGTTTTTTTTATAGTAATTAAAAAATTAAATAAAAAATATTAAAAAACATAAAAATATTCCTTATTGTTAAAGGGCAACAAAACATATCATGGAAAAAAAGAGTTAATATCTTTGGTTTGAATCCAGGATAGTGCGTGATTTTTAAAAGAAGGAAAATTTTTAAAGTTTGGGATCAATGAAATATTATCAGTAAAAAAAGAATAAAAAAATTTCGGGCCTGTAAAATATGCATTACATTATTTCTTGCTGAGCCACTATTAGAAAACGAACTATACCTTACAGTTTTTAAGAATTATATACTATTGTTTATTATACTATAAGAAACATTATATTATACTAATTTAATTTATCAGTCCTACTCTCTAGAACAACATGTTCTAAAAAATGTGAATACAGTCGAACTTGGTTATAACGATCACGGAAACAGCGAGATCTCGGATATAATGGGGAAACATCAGTTGACATTTTAGTTTGTGGTTTTCTCCATACATTTATTCACTTTTATAACGAGCTTCTTCTCGGACATACCGAACAAAAATATTGTCAACAATTGAGCAAAAACTCTTCAATTGTTTAAAAACATAAACAATTGAACATAAGAACCTAAGTAATAAAGTCCAACTGGGGGACTAACTTATCACCGATGCCGCTGGGCGTCGGGATCGAGTTACATTTATGATACTATGCAAGTGTCTGAGTACCTAATTGGTGTTTTCACCGACAGCATTGACAAAGTATCACACCTATGGTTGAAATTGCGTGTAAAAAATCCAAACTTTGTGAACTTAGTAAGCACAGGCTCGGCACTTCATTACATTTCACAACTTCTTTAGTAGTTTGTGAATGATATCCTTGTTTTGGGGTTTTTTACAAACAAACAAACAACAAACCATCACGCCGTTTCTCCGTAGGGGTAGGCAGAGAGGATAGAACGCCATAACACTCTATCTTGGCATACAGACCTCGGTTCCTCTACATTCATACATCTTCTCATTCACGCACGCCGATTATTCCTACTTTTGACATGTCCATCTTCAAGTATTTGATGGACTTGATCGTGCCATGTCTTTCTCGGTCTTCCTCGTTTTCTGCGTCCATCAACATTTGCATCGTGGATCCTTTTAGCCGTTCTTTCGCTGTCCATTCGCTCTACATGTCCAAACCAACGCAGCACCCCTTTCTTGATTCTGTCAATAATGCATGTCTAAGCCTTACACACTTCACGGATCTCGACATTTGTGCACCTATCGTACATCGTTTTACCACACGTTCGCCTGAAGGATCGCATTTCGACAGCATTCAACCCCTACTTTCATCATCATTTTTCCAATTCCATACTTCGCTCCCATACATTAAAGTTGGCACTAGAACTCCGTTGTGAACTGCTAGTTTAGCCTCCTGCGATAAACATTTGTTTGCCAATGTAGATTTTAGTGCACCGTTCACCCTGTTCCCGGCACTCCTTTCAATATCTTTCTCGGCCTTTCCGTCCCTAGTAAACATACTTCCCAGGTACACAAATTCTTCTACCTGATTCAGAATATCTCAGTCACATTTAGTTATCCCTTTCAAAAACCATCACTTTCGATTTATCAACATTCATAAGAAAATAGTTTTTACAATATTTAATTTAAAATGCTCTATGGTCAATGCATAATAAACATTACAAGTGGGTGATGTCAGATAAGTTAAAACCTAACCCTTGAATTGCAAACATGACTACTAACAAGCAGAAGTGTTTCAATTTGCGAAAAAGTGGGAATTATTTGTATGATCATGGCGCGAAATATGAAAAAAGATCTCTCTATCCTTATCACATTGCAAACATTGTGAAAAAATGCTAATGTTTATTTATCCAAATTTGAAATTTAGAAACTGGTATGTTTGTAAGAATTTATTATAATTTTTAACAGTGACAATATGCAATGGCGATTGGATTAATAAAACCTTTCTCTGGTATAACGAGTAATACTTATAACGAGCGAATTCAGTAGGTCCAATCTTTCTTGTAATAACCAAGTTCGACTGTAAAACAAATGCTTTAAAGATGAAAAAATACATTAAATTATTTTGAGGTTTTTTTTATATTGTAAAAATGGTCAAGTGCTATTTATTTATTATATATACATACGGCCTAAGTCAATTACAACAGTTACATGAAGAAACATAAAGAACATAAAACTATTTAGCAAAGACAAACAAGGGCAAAACAATAATAGTATACAATATATTCAAAAAAACGAAAGACCAAAAACTTTGAGCTTAACCATGCCAATCCAACTTCATCCCACACTGTTTAGTCGCGAAGAGATCTACGAAAAGCCGGAAGATCTATCCCAAAAAATTCCAAGTCGTGTGATGAATTGACTAATCTACACATTCTGGACATTGGGGCATAAAAACCAAAGTTGCTCTTAGAAGATTTTATAAATAGCAGATTTTGACTTCTGGTGATACGGTTGGGAACATGAAAAGAAATTGATTGCAACAGAGATGGGACATCACTTAAAGCATTAAGTATTTTGAAAATGCATATAAGGTCCATCTCAGTTCTACGTCTCTCCAATGAAGACAGATTAAGAGATTGCTCTATTTCAAAATAAGAATAATTACCCCTTTGTAATCCGAGCAACCATGCCACTTTTCTTAGAAAACAGTGTTGGACAGACTCGATATGGTCAAGACTCATATTATTATTATTTGAACATACTTAGGGCCTTACTTATTAGATTTCCTTATACCAGGTTGATATTAAGAAATAACTATACCCGGTTGAACTATTTATAACCAATATAAAAAAAATCTTACTTATAAAAATATTTATCACCTAGAATAACAATTCACAGGTTATTTCATGCTTAGTTTTTAAACAGTCAACGCTGACATGTGCGCGTGCGCGTGCGCGGTAACTTTTATTTTAAGTTAAAAATGCATTCTATAGTTTATCTGTGTTTCTTTTTTTTAAAACAATTAACTAAAACACAAACAAACATACAACATTTTAGACATTATTTAAACAAATAATTAAAAACCACTTGAATCGCATTGAGAAGGTCGACAGGACTTCAAAATTGTCTAAAATTGAAAAAAAAAAACTGATGAACTATCCATTTTGATTACCGAAAAATATGACTTTTGAGAGATCGCGTGCTTATTCAGGCGTTATACCACATAATGTGCAGGTATAAGTTTCTATTGCCGCTATTCTAGATTTAAAACGAGTTTAACTCTATGCGAGGTTTATAAGTAATACTGTTTGCTATACCATCATTATTCTACCACTATTATCAAGCTTAAGCTTATTATTAATAAGTAAGGCCCTGAAAGGATAATATATTTTTAGCTCCTTTTTTCGAACATTATTATGCCGTGTACTTAATACTCCTTGCTGATGTTTCGGACAGCTTTGCAGTGTTCATCATCTAGACTGATGTAGTTTTAGTGTCTAAGGGTATTGAAGTCATATGACATTGACATATTGATACGTAGACACGCCTTATAGAGTAGGGTCGGAGGGTCGGTTATCGGAGGGTCCGATGTCTTGCAGGGTACCCGCTGGCACAGCGCGGGTTTAAACTGTGTAACTCGGTTATAAGCTTAGACTATACCCTGTCTGCGTAATCTATAAGTGTGAAAGCACTACAATTAATGATATGAATCATACACGTATAGAACATGTGAGTCGAGGTCCTGTAAATACCAAGTACCCACAATTACTTAGTTTGTTTATTTATCCAGGGATGCATTCAACAAGCATGAATATGCTACCAAAAATTGCAGCATGTTAATTTTTGGTATGTAAAAAAGTTTGTATTTTAACGTTAACAATCAACATTCATTTTTGTGAATCCTAATCAGATTTTTTCCTTAACTTCCTTATAATTTCGACTAATTTATTTAATTTCACTGGATTTTGGGGAATGCAAAAATAATGATTAACCCATATTTATTATATTTTAAAAACGCATTTCTATCAGTGCAGCTCTGTATCTAAGAAGATCTTCGCAATTGCACCGCTGAGTGCAGTTTGACGTTTACAAAAAACAATATTTATATTTGAATACTAATTGTTTTAAGCTTTGAACTGCTGGATCACTAGTGAACAAATATTTACCAATGAAAGGTTTTTACATGCTTTCATAAATTTTTAGAAAAGTCAAGTCTGGATGGCAGTCGAAGAATGACTAAATACAATTTGTGCATGACTGACAGTTTGGCCATGAATTAAGTGTCATCATTTTCGAGGGATGTCTATGTGTGTTAATATATCAATGTCATTTGACAAATTTGTACCGTATTGCAATCGGCAGGTTTGTGTTGTATCGGTTTATGTGTTTACATGTGATACAACACAAACATGCTGACTGCGAGCATGCGACATGCAAAAGTGGGCATTTTCGACACCTCCTGTTTGCGTTCAATCGAGGGAATAAAGCTGCCAAAGCTGCTCGCGATATTTGCAGTGCATGGTGAAGATGCTATGAATTATCGACAAATTATTTTCCATTCCATTATCCATAATTAGATTCCACTTAATTACCTGACACTCGACATACGCGATGAGCGAGTCTCTGGAAACTGCTGTGACCAGATCCGGGCACACAGGTCCATCCAGGGTAAAAGTGTGTGGAGTAGCATCTTGACGGTACCCCATTGCACGCAGCATGTCTCCGGCATCAGCTAATCCAGAGCCTTCCACCTCGTGTTTGTAGAAGCCGCTGTACAACTAAAATGTCATAACGTGTTAAAATATTCCATCAATCCCAAGTGAAAAATACTCAACGTAAAAAAACTTTTGTAAAAAAACTGTTCCCAAAACCATCCAAATACCTTTTCTTTTTAAATTTGTAGATTTGGTTATTAATATTTCCTGAAAATTTAATTATTCTAGCTTAGATAATTGGTCAACGGCGCCATGAGTAAAAAAAAACTGTGTATTTTGATTATTTGTTACACGAAGGTAAGGTGATCAGTCTTGATTCAGATCAAATGCCAGTTTAGTAACAACAGAATATTGCAGTTTTAACAATCTTTAAAATCAATATTTCGCGTCCATCGGAATCAAACCCGAGGCCTACAAAAGAGTAGGTGAATGTGCCAACTTCTTCACAATGAGGCAAACTTATCTCCACTCGTTTTTCTTATTCAGGATTTTTGCCATGAGCAGTTATCAAGTCGGAGACAAATCTAGACATATGTTACAATAAATCAGAAAATCCTACTTTAATTCCATATTCCTGTCTCAAAAAAAATAATGTTCCCCATCTTGGTAATATTTAACGTACCCTTATGGTGCGGTATTCCTTGCGCCAGTGCTGCACGAGGAGGTTGGAGGCGTAACGTGCGAGGGCGGCCCAACCCCGTGCCAAGCGGAAGGCACTAAAGTCGGGAAGCAATGCCGACCTGGACAGCAACTCAGCCGTCTCGGGAAGGGTGAATTTGTTCTCGTGAGGTACCAGGTATAAGTAATCCAAAATATAACCTAAAACATACATTATTATTTTGACAGATTATAAAAATAATGTATTGATATGTTTCGATTGCATCCTTTGCCTAGTGAGAATTTGAGTCTGCGACTGCGCGCAGATCGCATGATCAGTACGGCGCTGGAACGGAATTTTGAATTTGGTTCCATCCCGATTGTTCTTTAAATCGATACCCAGCCAGTCAGTAGTAAGTATCCACCGATCAGTAAGCGCATGACAGCGCTGGTAAATGGATTTCTTGGGGGGCTACGTTGCTTTTTAACGTTTTCTTTATAAGGCGATAGTAAAATTCCTCCGCAATTTATCGCGATTACTAATAAAATTATTATTACAATATTTGTTTATAGTAATCTAAATGCTAGGTATTATGACTGATAATTAATTTACTAAGCATGCTATTTTAAGAACATTATTTGGATAAATTTAGGAGAACCAATGGTTCCATGCGTTCTATGAATGGACCGCGCATGGTACAATGGTTCAGCCGGATCAATCTCACCCACATGAAAAATGTTCCAGCTCTTTTGTTTCACAAAAGCCAATAGATGGGAGGTTTGAGGAAATGTGGATGTTCAAACATAGGCGGAGGTGAAAACTGGCCACCTAAATCAGCCAAAGACAGGTCGTAAGTCCCTTAATGCCTAGACTTCCATATTTCCTACTCAAAAATGTTTTACCTTTTCGTTGCAACAAATTTAGAAGTTATGATGTGTCCATACGAGTGACCCTATGAGAGTGTACGCAAACGTGTTAAAACAATAAACTATAAAATTAAATATTGTTTATTTATTGTGTATGCAGACAATTGGTAGAATTCCATATTAAATTTGGTAATGTATCCAAAATAAAACACATTTATAGGATTTTAATTCATACCCTTACAAATATTTTTAAATGATGGCAGGCTTTCTCCAATATACCCATAATGTACCTAATAAAATATACTCAGTATACCCTAACCCTAACTCAGCGTTTCCTAACCTTTTTCAGCCACAGACCCCTAGGAAATCAAGCACAATTTTCAAGGACCCCCTTAGTAAAAAGAGTCACAACCCGCACGCACTTATTTCATTAACTGACCAGCGATGCCATCTTGATGGATTTCCCATCATATCTGGCGAATCGGAGTGCTCTTAAAGCGGGAAAATGTCGTATTTAAGGGGATTTTTAAAATGACGGAATTACACGCGGATTTAAAGAAAAAATGTGAAAGAGGCATTTCAAAATGACAAGGTGGCAACACTGTAACTGACTCACTTCACTTCAGTCAGTCTCGCACACTGCATTTATTTATTATTGTTAAATGGTCCAGAGATGAGACTGCGGACCCCTATACATATATTAGCGGACCCCCAGGGGTCCGCAGACCACAGGTTAAGAAACACTGCCCTAACTGATTTTTAATTACTTTACTTATCTTGGCTTGTATAGAAATCCTCAATCATTGAACGGCAATTATTTTTAGTAGATAAGGAAACTTTGTAAATATTTAAGTTAGTTTGAAAATGTCCTAACAAGACGAAACACGTCACAATATTTATTTATTTCGACGGCTTACGCCTTTGACAAAGTATAAAATAATATTGAAAAACAATTATGATAAAACAAAACACCTGAACACAGTATAAAAAATATAGATACATGAAATAAAATCAGCAGAAAATAAGAAAATAATAAAGAAAAATTAAATAAGAAATTATAACATAGGTATGCAGCAAATTAACAATAAATAAAGGGTTTAAATAAAAAAGTATTGAAGTAACAGAGGCGATGTATCATAGCATAAACAGTAAAACAAGTATAACACTTAGTACATTTGTATAATTAAGAAAAGAAGTGATTAAAAAGTAATGATTTTAATTGATACAAAGATAAATTAAATAAGTCTAAGTTTCCATGTTTGTTTGCTAACATGTGGAACCGTGGAATAGGTGAGTATTTGGCATAGTTTGAACTATGCAAATCAACAGCAAAATAAGTATTTTGTCTCGTCCCACGCTGTCTCACATAAAAATTAACACAATTTAAAAGTTCCGGACAGTCAAGAACATTATTTGATAACTTGAAAAGCAGCACTAAATCTGACATTTCCCTTCTATTACTAATGCACATAAATTTTAACTGCTTCATTAAACATTTATAGTTAAGCTCTTCAATTGGAATGTTTAATTTGAAATGTATAAATCTTAAAAACTTGTGTTGGACCTTCTCCATACCCTCTTATATATTTTTAAAAATAAAGTAGAATTAAAATCCAATAAATGTGTTTTATTTTGGATATGTTGCCAAATTCAATATATTGTTTAGTTGACTGAAATAGGAATCAAACAGAACCACCATAAATTAACCCCCAACGGACTTATAGGAAGAGACGAGGATACGAATCAATCAGATAGTGTTTATTTAATCATTTTCACTAAACCTATGTGTTTAAATTTTACATATATACGAATTGTTACCTTCTAATTTTTTCCTTTGGTCTAATTTCTCTGGACTATCGTCAGTTTCTAAATAACTTAAATGAGTGTTATCAATTTGTCTCCATAACTCTGGTAGTTTTTCTCTTATAACATAATCAGTCAATGCCATCTTGAGGTTGTATGCGTTTACATTCGAAGGTTTATAAGTGTAACTGCAATGAAAAATATTTCTAACAACATTTGATTCACATAAACATAACATCGAATAAAAACATATGCATTGTGTAAATTAGCATAAAATTGGAAATTAATCACTAACACCTGATTACAAAATGTATAAGACAGATAAGATAGGCTTCCTTTTATAAAGAGTTTGATTAAATTCAATAAATCAAAAAATCATATCTGGTAGATTTAGGAAGTGGAGTAAATGTCGATTCCTAAGGTTAGTATGTTAGCTGCCCAAAATAGTTATTCCCAAAATAGCAATGCTTTAAACACTACTTACAATTTACCCCACAATGAAGCGGGTCACAATCATTATATTGATATTTGTTAATGTCAACCATATAATAATCAAATAGACAAATAATGTAATGCGGAAATTACTACATTTTCACTTCAAACTTATTTTGACGTCTCCCTTCATAGTTCATAGCCATCTGTGTTTCATAAATAAAACCAGCTAATATGTCAAATGGCTATAAAATATGCAACTTATGTACACGGATAAAAATAATTTTGTAATAAAAGGCAAAATTTGCAGAAGGGCAGTGTTAATACTGGCCATACAAAAAATGTTTGACTGACGAAAACAAATAATAGCCATTTAATTACCGCCAAAATATATATTTGATTGATCGCATCGAAATAGTTTTTAATTATACGCTTTTGTGCAGTTTTTATAATATATATATATAAATGTAATAATTACTCTGTCCACTTTATGGTCTAACTAGGTTTAAATAACTGTTTTTACTCAGCAACATTTCGTAGACTCTGGATTGGTAAAAAAATTATTGAGATTCACTACAAACGGTATTTCTATTATGCAAAATGAAGTGGGTGCGGATTAGGAAATGATAATGTATGTAGTTAGATAATTCATATAGCACGTTTTTTTTAAAAACCACCTAAAGACCCGATGATGGCTTTTACTATGTTATCGTAAAACCAATTGAGCAACCCGTAATTTTTCTCAAAATTATCATATTTTTTTCCAAACGAAGTGTATATTTGTGTGGAAAACACTTTTTTTCCTTTTGTTGTTTCATAGCACGATAGCACAAAATAATTATCAAAAGTCAAAAGACACAATGATGATGCATAGAATACCTAGACTTGAGAAAAATCACCTTTCGTCGTTGTGATCTCATTGGGAGTCGTATCAGAACCCACAATTAAGGAAGTTAAAGGCAAAAATACCTCTGTCCACGATCAATATTTTTGGGAAAACCAACAAAACAAATAGCAAAATGATTATATATTTTTTACACATATGTTGAATGTGCACTTTAAACTTGGAATGAATAGTCATCCCACTATTTTTTATACCACGCACATATTCTTTCCCAAAAACAGTTATCATGGACAGTGGCGTTTTTTGCTTTTAACCTTTTCAATTCAAGTATGTTTACAAAACAATTAAAAATGTAAGTGTATTTAGTGTATGAATAATGTGGTTCTAGAATATATTCAATTGTGGGACACATTATAATTTTCATCAAAAGGTACTTACGTAGCGCAAAACGGAATTTAATGTTGCCAGATCAAGGGAGCCTATTGTCATTTTTGAATGACTATAGATAACTTTTCAATCGGGAAATCTTGGCAAATCTCTCGCAAATCTATGGCGCTGGTGTAGTTGGGGGTCGATGTCTGTTATAAATGGCTTTAGTTTTGTTTTTAAATAAGTTATATTGTGCATGAAGGAGGACATTAGGTAATAATCAATTGTGTATTTATTCTTACTTTTAATAATACATGCAGCGTTATGCAATGCTTTTCTAATAATACGTCACCACAACATACGTTGCATACGCAATTTACATTTTCACGGGAAATTAACAAAATCTCACCTTTACACTGTAAATAATCATTTATTTTTTCTCAACATAAAAGTATACCTAATTCGTAATTTGATTTAATTTTCCATCGCAATTCGAGTGAAACGCCCTGTTTGGAAGAGTCGAATGCGTCTCTAGTCTATGTAAAGTTTTAAACCTATGTATTTTGACTTTGAAAGTACTATTAAAATGTACACAATACCGTAAGTATATAAGATAATTATCGCAATTTTAAATAGTGATACATGTTTTTCCTAATTCTATTCGATGAAATTAAAATCGATGTATCTGAATACGTAAATAGGCGTATTTTTTCCATTTGTCTACGCGAAGGCGTAGGCACTGACAATGCAACTCCAAATAAATATACTATTAACGTGTCTTCTTCAGGCGCAATATTTACTCAGTTATCGAGACTGCAGCACATTCGCCTTTGTACAATAATCGCTATCTGCCGAAAGTTTTTATACATAAAAACCATGCTTTCAAGTAACCTCCTCAATCAAGTCATCTCTTCTAAGAGAGTCTTATTTTTACTTGTATTTTGCGAAATAGATAGATTATTTCAATATTCTTGGTTAAAGAACACCAATAACAATGCTTGCTTTATTTTATATTTGACTTAATCAGACATTTCTCCCGCATTTCACTCAGTAATTGGTAACACAATTGACTGATGTTCATTAATTAAATTTCGAATTGACATATTTTCAGGGTATAAATAGATGAATCTAAAAATACATAATTATACCATTATATTTGCAGTAAGTGCTAATTTAAGGAAAATGTTTAGTTATCTCTAAACATTCTCAATTCATGTATTCTGAATCTAATACACATTTATTTTTAACAGCTGTAATAAATGTAAATAATAATATATTTTTTTTCACACTTTGCAAAATTCAATGATCTAATTTCTACTACATAAAGATGTATACCGCCTGAGACAAAATATTTCAATATCATTAATGTATAAATCTGTACATCACGCACAGTAATTGCTATAATAATAAAAATATGTCAATCGAAGCTAAACTGGCAGTGCACAGCGGAGTTTTAGTCCCGACACTTGTGCATGGAAGTGAAACATGGAACTGGCAGAGGAAGGATGAAAGCCGAGTAAACGCGGTTGAAATGCGATCTCTTCGACGAATGTGTGGGAAATCTATGTATGTATGACAGGGTTACAAATGATGAAATCAGGCGAGAGTGTAAATCTGAGTCAAGTATAACTGATACGATTAAGAAAGGGTCTCTGAGATGGTTTGGTCATGTAGAACAAATGGACGACGAAAGAATGGTAAAACAAGTATATATGGCAAAAATAAACGGTATCGTGAGACAAGGACGACCAAGGAAGACGTGGCATGATCAGATAAACCAAAATCTTAAGTCTGGTCATGTCAAAAGCAGACGGAACCGAAGGTCATGTATGACAAGATGTATGGACGTGGAAGAAGCTAGAAATATATGCCAAGATAGATGTGTGTGGCAGTCCATTCTCTCTGCTCACCCCTACGGAGAAATGGCGTGATGGTAGTAGTAGTAGTAGTAGTAAATTATCAGTTAGGACTCTACTTTAGTACAACTTAATTTGTCAGCATGCGTCGCACTCCCGAGTATAAACACAAATTGGTACATGATTACAACACCAAGTTTATTAGTATGGCTATAGCTGTTCCTAGATATTGTAATATTGATTTATTTATTTGACAAATTGTAGTCGGCATTACTTTACGCGCTGTTTAACCCATTACTGAGTATAAATATAAGTTAGAAGTTAATGAATTGTAAGCAGATAGCTGCTAAACTGCCAACATTTACAGAAAAATAGATCCGTATTATCCGCAGAAGCCGCATTCAGCAAGCGAACCGCCCTAACAATGGGTGAATCCTGACTTGTATTTGTATGGTTTCTGGGTGCGTAAAACAGTGCATGAGAACTTGTTCTAGTGTAATTAATGGGAACATACAAACTGATCTCTTTCAGTATATTTGGATTATATATACATCCAGAAATCAGCTTATAGAAATGTTTCCCAAGAAAAAATTGATGACTATATTCGAGGGTGTTGTATGTAATATGGCAAAAGGACACCGCAATACAGTATACCTAAAATATGTAACATGTTACCAAACAATATTAAGGAGGTAAATTTAGGAGTGAGACGCATGCTCAAATTATGGCTAGTGGAAAAAAGTTTTTTGTTATAATATAATGAAATATAAAATATGGTATAATATGTAATGTTTTTCAAATAAAATTATTATTAATTTTAGAACATGCTGACGAGTTGCATGCTATAAAAAAAAGGAAGTAATATTTTTATTCCTTTTATTATGTTTAGGAATTCTGATAAGATTTATGTTTTTAGTACGATGAATGCCACTTTCCTGCTGCCATCGACATAGTATGGACACACCTAGACTGGATTTGGAATCGAACTGTGACTCTTTGCTAGAGTCTGCCCGTCCATACAACTATCTAGGGCCAGCCGAGGTCATGTATAATCTCTTCAAACCGGGAAGCAGTTTTATCGGCACTCTGGATTCTGACTCCTGCAGCTCCGACCCCGTGCGCGCCGACTGCTCCCTGAACGATGGATTAGTCACAACGGGACTCCGATATCCTGAAGAAGTTTTCTACAACTCTAAAAGGACTAGTATACATATCCAAATCGAAGACGATGACATCTGCCAGCTGAACCCGTTCCCCGGTAACAATAACTGCCTCGAATCCGGAGTTTTCCACCAGAACTTGTCCGGGCAGGGTTATATGCCGAGTATTCATTCCAATTTTGAATTGAAAGGGTCCGGCTGTGAGAGCTTGCTCATTGACAATAACCTACGAGAAGATAATGACATCCATTCGGATTTTGTGGATCCTGTGATTCTCTCCGAAGAAGAGAAGAATCACCCGAGTATCTTTTGTCCGGATAACAGGTGCGAGGCACACTGCATCCAAGAAGGATTCAAAGTTTCCAGAATAGTCGATAAGCCCTCTATGACGACATCATTTCTTACGATGGAAAATAGTAACAACGCTATAGACAACAATCTTCACGCCGGCGCTTCTCTATGTCATTCTATTCCTTCTTCCGCCAATAACTGCGATTCAAACAACCATGTGTTCAAGCTTCCCAATAACGAACTCACATTTAATGGCACCCTAAAACATTTGCAAAAGTTTCCGCCTATTGAAGAATTTAAAGAATCTAAAGAAGATTATAAATATATGTTACCTAGGGAATATACCCATAAAGAAGAATCGACAGAATACTTGGCGTATAAATCATCCGATGAAGTAACGTCCAATTCGTCGCCGAGCGCTTCTGTAAGCAGTAGTAAATCAGGAATCACGGGGTTTTCTTCAGCTTCCCAATTCCCGTCCGACTGTGATATAGTATCTAGTGATATACCTTCTAAAGTTGTGCCTCTCAAATTTTCTGATATGCTAAATAAGAGCTCAATTAAATGTAGCCCCGTTGCAAGTATCAATGCTTTCTCTTTCACGGGGACAGTCGGTAACTCGAAAGCCAAAAGGAATGAAATACAAGATGGCAACCGACCGAATCTCTCCCATAATAAAAGTGGGGAATCTATGGACAGTTCTTACAACAGCGGAGCACAATCACCCAACATCTTCTCCGATGATGAAGATGACTACCTGGATCAGAAATCGGAATACGATAAGGTCAATCAGATATTGCAGCAGTTTGAAAAGTGTGATAAGCATCTGATACAAACATTAGAGGTATTTATATTCAACAATATTATCTTTTAACCGAAACTATGTTCTTACTCCATTCTTATTTATATAATTAAGTAAATATGCATAAATATAAAGGATGTACATTTTCCTCAGTGTCTGTGATATATATTATATACTGTTTTTGTGGTTTGATTCTAATGTTTGTCAAAACATATTTCATACTTATTTACTGATAAGAAAACATTTTATTTTTATACAAATTTCTCCTTTGTTCGACTCATTCATAAAGACTGCTCTATATAGGTACCTTATTTTAGCAGTAAATTAATTAATGACATGTTTAATGATGTAAAATCATTATAAGTAACACTTACAATAATTATTATTTTGCAACCTTCATTTTAGCTTTATTCAATTCTTACTTACATATCAAGAAAATAATCTTCTTTGTTAGAACTTGCATTTATAAATAACAATCATCATAAACATTTTCCACGTCTAAGGGTGCACGATACAAGGCTGGTCCAGGGCTTTGAAATATTGCAGAGTAATGAAACACTTCTAAGTTAATTTCATGCAAACCTTGCTGATAATCGAACCTGAGACCTCTTACACGATAGGCAATTACGCTAGCTTTCACAAGGAACATACATCTCTACTCGATTATCTCTTTTAGGATTTTACCTAAAAGAAAGCCATCATGCTGAAAACACTATACTCTTCATTTTGCACTGCACTATAATATATTCTTCATTTTTCCTAGATACAAAAAAAATACTGGTCTGAAAATATTTATTATGTGAATTAAAATGTAAATTACAGCAGTGATTTAGAAAAACACATTTTCATTATGATTTGCTCAAAGTCGTGAATAACTGTGCCGGAAAATGGGATTCGAGTTGTGGTAGAGCGGGGTTCGAACCACAACCATCCATCCATGAGTCCATGAGTCCACGATACTATTACGGGACCCCAATATGACTAAATCGATTACATTATTTGATTTCAGAAAACCTTACAAGGTGTTTTGCCCCCTCCTTCGGTCACCATTTGCCAACTGTCCGCTAACGATATCCTGGATCGTTACAAGCAGCACCTTCCCAAGTTCAACAATCCGCAGCAGACAAACGAGGAACTTGTCGACTCTGCCTCCATGACTCCACCTAGAAGGATAAGCTCCGATTCATCCAACGACCCTTTGCTGTCCAACACCTTAGCCCTGGCCATGGAAAACACAGTTAATCAGACATTTGAGCAGTCCATGTTGGGGAATGAGACATTGTGTGCCGATTCGAGAAATCCCCCTCCTGCTTCTAGAGGATTCCTTCACATCAATGGCTCGGAGGATATTGCAACCAATGAGGATTGGCCACAAATTCTTCTATACAGATTCCATGGAGTCCAGTAAGTATAAATATTTATTTTTTAAATAATTTCTAACTTTAAGAATGGGAACCAAGTTGTGATAAAGTTAAGGACAGACGGTAGGTTAGCGAAAAATGTCTAAAAACATGTTTTTCATAAGTAGATGTGTCAACCATATCTCGAGCTATGCGACGTCCATCCGACTCTAATGTTTATCTATGGCTAAATTTTTAAAGACGAGTTTGCATTCTACAGAAAATGAAATTATTCTCTCGTTTCACTCTATACAAATTTATACAAAAATCGCACACAGCATAATCAACTAAAATAATAATGTTTAAGTATATGACAGAACAAATACCCATCCTAATTCATTTTTTTATTGGCTTTCTAATGTTCTTCATATTGTTTACTTGATATTTTTTAATTTATTTTTTAAGTTAGCTCATATTACAATTATGTAGTATATAAACTAATATTTATACTTGCTTTAATTATATATCTATTTATATAACATTTCTTTTTAAAACCATTATACATAATGAAATTTTGGGATTCTGTTTTTCTTTTTTAAAATTACAGCCTTTTTCTATTGTTATTTCTATAATATACTTATGAAAAATTTTATTTGTCACTATCTTATTGATGAAGTATTTGGGCATTTGAATTTTAAAATATTTAAAAATAAAAACGAGCATATTATACCTGTAACTTAAAGCTGAAATGCTGGAAGTCACCTTTGGTAAATTGTTCAGGAGAGCGGTTTGAAGTTGTAAAACTGTTTAAGTGTATCTCTTGATGTAAAAATACAATTTATTGCTGTTTTTATGGATTTATAGGCTTTTGATAGGAGTATTTAAGAAAAAAACGTTTTCAGTGTGGACTATCAAATAACCGTGGGACTTCAATGTTTTTTGTTCTAACCGTCGGCCTTCGCCCTAATTCCTCCTCGGACTTTAGTTTAAAAAGTAATGTAGAATAATGAATGAAAAACAATGTACATATTTATAAAACTTGCTTTAGGCAAAAACATTAAATTACGTCCCATTAATTAAAACATTAAATATTTGTGAAAATAACAGGTAAATATTAATTTATGACATGATATAATTAGTAATGATATAATTAGTCAATAAAACAGTATGTGAAAAAAAGCTAAGTAAAATAATGAAATTAACGGCAAAAGAAATTTGAGATTTCGATATTAACCTAATTATCTGTATAGAATGAACGCTTCAATCATTAGTAATATTGCTTTTATTGGAATGATGCAAAATGATGTTTCTAATATCTGACCCTTAAATATTCCAGCTACAACTCGACACCCCACTCTGAGCACGTGGACCTCCTTCTCTCTCGCTACTCGTCGCGCTACCTAGGCTGCGAGACCGCCTCGTCTCTGACCAGCGCACCGGCCGTGACAGCGCACGCGCGGCGCGGCGCCCTCGCCGGCGCGCCCTCGCCTGGCCGCCGCCTCAGCCACCTGGCACGGCGCCGCGCCGCCTTCTGCACGGCCGCCAGCCTCGCGCACATCACCACCCGGCGGCAGATACTCATCGACAGAAAGTAAATATCTATACAATATTCTTCTATTCAATTCAGGCCCCGTTTGTTGTCCACGATTCTTCCAGTATTAGCTTTCATTTGCCGATTCCGGTTTTATTACTTTTTCCGTAATTTGAAATATAAATATGCCAGTAAATTTAGAGTTAGTAATATAAATTTAATAAATTTAAAAGTTCCAATGTTGTCTAGAAAAGTTCGAAAGATATGTTGAACTTTTTAGCCATTTTATGCTGATATTTACTTTCGGGTGTCTATATTTAAACTAATAATAATTACCTCTCGCTTTTGAAACAATATTTAATATGTATTTCTGTTTTCAATTGGTTAAAATAGAGCCATTTTCGTAATATCTCAAGGGCGCTCTGTATAATCTTTCAGCTCAATTTGTATAATAGATAACATGTACAGCACATCCGAGATTCTAATTAACCGAGGCCCGAATAGCTGATCAACTGGCCGGTTTAATCAGGCCAAGAAGACAAATTCATTAAATTAAACCAGGCTCAAAAGACCAAATTTACTAGCGACAACTTCACCTGTGTGCAAAATATTTATATTCTATTTACATTCACATGTCTTGAGTGTGAGCTATCACTATGACCTTTTTTGTTTATTTGCAATATTTTTGTTTTTATCCTATTTTCCCTCCCGGAGCATTAATTGTACATTTCTATCTAACTTGTTTATTTCTGTACAAATGTTGTAATGTCATTCAGCCTTGATATAATTTACCGAGTATTTCAATTTTGGGCCATTTTTATTTTGTTAGTTAGGTTCAAGTTGTGATAAAGTGGGGTTTGAATCTTGACCTCTGATTTTTGAGTCTGCAACACTACCGCAAGACCACAACCCTCTTCAAATATAAATAGGAATAATTAACTAATCTCAAAAAAGATTAAATTTAATTACTGGTTGAAACCATTCATGTCAAAATTTATTAAAATATATATAAAAAAAATTACAAACAAAATGCACCACTAAAATTATTTTTTTTTATTGTGTATCTACAATTCAAATTCTGATGTCAAATTTTACTAAATACTTGGTAATTTAAATTAATGTTCTTTCCAAGCTTATATTACTTCCAATTGTAAATTTATCGAGCTTCCATCAAGTTCCAGTAGAAGTCATTATGTTTTTTATGTTTCAAATTATTAATTCCCATACTAATATAAATTTCACCCAAAGTTTCTTCCCCCACAGAAAGTTTGGCAATAACATCGCCAGTCGATTGCAGCAGAAAGGCAAGAGTCCCAGAACTCGGCGCACTCCCGGAAAGCGAACTCCCGGGCGGAGAACTCCGGGAAAGAAAACTCCAGGAAAGAAAACTCCGGGAAAAAAAACTCTGGGAAGTGCCCAGAAGAAATTGGCAGCCAAGAAGCTGGGCCTCACAACCGATTTGAGAATCAAGTCTCAGCCTACGAGAGAATCTTCCAAGAGGGCTCTTTTTCTCAGCCCGGAAAATGCGTCTGCGAAACCGCTGGAATCAGTCAACTCCGCTCCTCGTCCGTCCACTTCTCGAGCTGTGAAGTCTAAACGCGCTCTTTTTGGCTCCCCGACTAAAGCTGATCACAATAATCTCAACGTGACCAAGAGTGACAGCAAGGCTGCCGTCTCGTTCAATCGGATGGGGGGATTCTCTGCGGACAATGTCGCTCGGAAACGAAACAGAGTGGACGATTCGGATTCGGAAGTCACCCCCACAAATAAAATGCCCAAAAGTTTATCTTTCGGCGGGGACAAAATTGGATACAATAGTAATGAGAGTGTCCGAACTCTAACCAGAAGAGCTACAGAATACGCGTCTTCCAATGGAGAGCTCACAGATATTCATAAAAAGGTAGGTTCATTTGCTTTTTTGTCATTTTTACTCTTTAATGTCCCATTTTTCTAAAAGGGTTTCGGCCTCATGGCATAGTGCTCAGCGTGTTTGTCTACCATGCAAGAGGTTTGGGTTCAATTCCTGAATATTTCATGTCTCTGGACTGGCACCTGAAACGTAAGGCTGATCATCTTACCTTCGTGTAACAAAAAATGATCAAGATACGCTGTGATTGGTGTATCAATGTTGTGCCCTATGCACCAACGTAAGGCTGATCATCTTACCTTCGTGTAACAAAAAATGATCAAGATACGCTGTGATTGGTGTATCAATGTTGTGCCCTATGCACCATTAGGTGCTGTAAGATGATAATGATGATGCCGTCCCGGTTTTCTAATAGAGATACTTTTAACCGTCTCAGTACCAGATTAAAATAATTTTTTTTGCATTTGTAAATTCATCATTTTTAAAAAAATATTTTTACAGTATATATTTTTTTAAAGTTGCATATTTTACAAAAAATCGTGTACTTCAGAAAAGACATTGGGGGTTCAGGCGGTGTAAAATATTTTATTTTTTATGTAAGAAAATGATGAATTACAAATAAAATAAGAAAATTATACATATGTAAATATAAAAATAAAATAGGATAAAATTCATTAGTTAAGTATACCTTATCCAACTGTAGCTTATAATTTTAAAAATAAGTTGTTATATGTTAGAAAACAATGAGTTAATGTTTATAAGTCGTTAGTGTGTAGTAGTGTAGTCATGTTTTAGACAAACAGTGGAAAAAAGAAGACTATTTAATAGCATTGTTTTGTACTTTATTCTTAACAAAATATGTGACAAATAGTGAACAATGGAAACTTTTAAAAAATAGTGCGCCTGTAACCTTTAAATCATAAAATTTTATGTGAATCATTAAAACCGTTTAAAAATGCATCAGCTTTTGACCCGAAAGTACCTAAATTTTGCTATTTGGAACACTACACCCATAATTAATAAATTACAACATTGCTACTAAAAGTGAACTGACATTTATTGATAAATACATAATATTTCAAATATCTGCCTTCTAATAACATACAAAATGATAAATCAAACCGCTCATACACGCGTTTGTGTAATATTCATGTAAAAAAGTGAATTGAACAGGAATGTTGCGTCTCATTAAATGAAATAATACAGACCAAAATGGACACCAAGTCGTTGGAACAATAGGCATAATCCCCCAGTCTACACACGTGCGTTTCCAGAAATTCTCCAGCAGCCAGTGGACCACATGGTGACGGTATCTACCTACTGTCTACAAAAAATTCTCTTTGGACATCTATCTCCCTTTGTTAACCATGGAGTTGATACAGTGCTTTATTTATTTAGTTTTTTATTGCTTACTTCTTGGCATGAACACTTGACAAACTTACTACTATGCTCTATTTTTTGTAAATTTATTGATATCATTCTAACTTTGCTAGAATTCCACTCGTCCATGCGCTTTGTAGCTGCACGATGATTGGTTATCTAGCTTTCATATATCAACTTAAAAATACCTAAATTTTGTAAATGGGATCTAGAATTCCAATCGTCTATGCGCTTAGTAGCTGCAAGACGTGTTGTAATCTTACTCCTTTTTATTATTCATATTATTTTTATTTTTTTTAGTATCATTAATACACTAAATTTATTTGTCAATTTTTAAAATGTGTAAATGGGGGCTAAATTTCTAACTGTCTATGCGCTCTGTAGCTGCAAGACGTCCTGTAATCTAGCTCCTATCTGTTATAATTTTTTATTGATCTTAATTGAAAACGAGGAACTAGAATCCCAACCGTCCATGCGCTCTGTAGCTGCAAGACGTACTGGGATACTTATTAATTGTACAGCGCCCTTGAGATGATTTTCACAAAAATGACGCTATATAAATTATCCAACTATATATATATATATATATATTGATAAACATGCTTGTATAACTTTAGAACCGGTCAGTAGAAAAAATAAATTGCTAAAAACAATGTTGCTTTTTTTCATTTTATTTAAATAATTTGTGTTTTAATTACGGCTTTATATTTCAGAAACTTCTTTGGGCAGTAGCAGAAGCCCTAAGGGCCCACGGAATCGGCATGTCACATGATTCATTCAAGCAGCACGCCACCTCCTTGATCCGACTTACTCGTAAACTCTGCACTCTCCCGGTGCATATGCGAGCTTTGAGAACTCCATTCTCGTCTACGAGTGACACATTACTAAAGTGAGTTTTACTTTCTCGCTGACTAACTTCACCGTACCTTGTAGGTATTTTAAAGTAGATATCTAAAATTGATAAAATGACTGACATTTGAAGATTGAGGATCTGTTTAATCTCCAATGTTAATAATTAAGCATTTAACGGCGGTACTCATAAGAACTGTACCTGACTAAATTTTCCTGATAACAGTACTTTTTTTTTAAACAGTGTAAATCAATTCAAATATACAGTTTAAAGTATCATTAACTTGGAAAAACATTGGCACAGTTTAATCATACAAATCATCAAAACTGATACAATTATTTTGAGAACCGCCGTTAAACCACATGACAGAGTGTGACTTAGGCGCAGATTTTTGTCATTGCTGAGGAGTTTGAGCCTAGTTTGCGAACGGCCATGTAAATAAAAAAAAAATAAGTTCAAAAAAGAAAATATCTTACATAGGAATTGAGAAAATATGGATGTTTCAACATAGGCAGAATGATGAATGTTACACAGTGTGTAAAATGGCCATTTAAACCAGCTAACGACAGGTCATAAGCCCTGTAAATGCCTGAACTTTCATATTCCTTTCTCAAAAATGTTTTCCCTCTGTTGCAACAAATTTAGATCTTAATAACTCCATAGGGAGAAAATCCATCCTGCCTACAAACATTTAGGCATACTCAAAACATTGTTAGTTAGTTTTACGATCATAATAAATGAATCACTTAAATATGCTACTTTATAGCTTATGATGTTCTTATTTTGATTACGATGATGCTCTGTGTTAATTTAGACTTATGTATTTATTAATGACGGCGTGGAATTCTTGAAAAAACTGTATTACCGTGTAGTTATTTTTTCTGCCACTCTTTTCTGTAATTGTTATTGGTAGTCAAACAAGAAAGGGTTTCGGAATTTAACTATTCAATGATTTGATTTATAAAACTGTGTATTGGAACCACATAACCTCTTTCTGTGTCCTGTATTATGTCTAAAATATTTATATCGTTTATTGACCTTATCTTTTATGTGTAACCCGATCATTGCTGACTGTATGTTTCTACAAAATAAATAAGTAAATATCTGTTTCTAGAATTGCCCGGCTGCACGTATTTGCGGTGATCAAAGGACGATCGGTTGACGAACTGTTCGTAGAAGAACAGATCAAACAACTGAACGCCGCTTCCTCAAAGGTAGTGGGCTACGTTCCTCCGAGCTCCCACGATCCCAGCAAAGTGATGACAACTTCCACGCTCAACAAAAACAGCGAAAACTCATACGGTGAAGTGAAAGTTTTCAAATCCGACAGTAGTACTAAGAAAACAGTTTTGCAGGACAAGACTGTCAACATTGACACTAAGTCAAACAGTAGTAGCAACAGTATAGCGAATCCCGATCTCAAGAAACCAGCTTTGTTTAGAGACAATAATAAATTAAGAGCGAGGCGACAAATCAGTTTTGACAATATGGAAGATCCTTCAAGTAGGTGACCAATATTTGTGTGAAATAACTTTATCTACTAAATAATCTCAAAATACACATTCAACTTGACCAAATTCTGGTTCAACACGTTTGCCTTGTTAATAATATTTAAATAAAAAGTGCAATTTAATTTTTGAATTACTAATTTTTAGTGTGTATGTAGGAGTGTAAATCAATAATTTGAAATATTGACTGATAAGCTGTAATTTATTTGTGGTTTGGATTTTAATTAAAATGCTATGTGTGGAAATTAGAGGATATAAGATAAATTTTAAGGCTAGCATCGGATTTTATATACATTTTTAGATTTTGAACAATAATTGTTATATCACTTCTTAAAACTTCCCTCGTAATGTAAAGGATCACCGGTTGATCATAAAAATCTACAATTTTAACCGCTTTTATGAATACACATACACTCACTTTCAGTCCACTCCCAACTTCATAATCATGTAAATTTTTTATTTTACAACAGATACATGTTTTGCAAAATTCAATGTATCTCAATTGTGACACAGACTACTATAGAGTTCCATTATTCTTTTATATCAAACTAACTACCAATAATTTTGTCTGTAAATTTATGAGATGTAAGTGCATTAAGACGTAGATAATTACTACGCAGCTTTGAATAGTTTGACCATGTGCAATAGATATTTTTATTTATTTATTCTGTAATTACCAGCTTGCGATAGATTGCAAATGAAATCAAAATTAACTTCAAAATACTTCAAGATAACATCTATATGTTCATTAAAAATATCTGATTTTATTTGAAAATTTAGAAACTTTTCACTATACTTATTTTCTATTTGAAATTATCTATGTAATATGATGATTAGCTTCTCAAAATATTCTAATGTGATATAAAAATAACAGCGTAATTAAATTTGTAATAAATTTGGCTTGCGTTCAGAAGCGTTAGATTATCAACTAATAGATCATTTATATTTTGTTATGTCAATTAAATGATTGAGAAAGTAAAGGTGGGATTCGCCAAAACCATTTTATATGTTTTTTTATACCTTTGCACTGATAAACTTTAATAAATGACTAATCATGCGTAAGTGAACGCACCCCACTATAATATATAAAAATGTACTGATCCGCCTTGCTCATGTTAGTAAATTTATGTTTTAATCCTTTTAGTCCTACCGGGCCAATTATCGACTTCAAAATTTTGAATATTTTTTTAAATAACTATCACTGACTCATTAACTTTAAAATGCACGCATTTACCGTATATTAACATCTGTGGGTGACTTGTCAACTGTTTACGAGATCTATTGCAGTCATTTAAATATTGATATAATATACCAAATAAAAATACTTCAACTAAATCAATAGATCAATAGTTTCTCACGTGTTTCTAATACACACAAACATAGAAAGTTATCATAAAAAATATTTTTTTAAATAATGCTACGAATTTAAAATGTGTATATTACTTGCTAATCTAGCTCATTTCACAAAACTAAATATCAACCAACATAAAAAATATCTGTTTTTTTGTTAATACATTGCATGAAATCTTTTGTGCACTCTATGCAAAATAGACAGAGATCAAAAGGGTTAAATGCATATACTTATCAATTGAAATTAAATATTTTTTATGAACTGTTTTGCTGGATGACAATTGAGTGGTATTATGAATAAAAGCATAATATAATCAAAATAAAAACCCTCTGTTTTTAACCACTTAATATTTATTTAATTACCAACTAGTTTTGAATCTACACAAGCTTCCTTATCAAGGTATAATTTAGTAACGAATATTATCCTATTTTATATTTTTAACAGTGTCTACTAAATCTAGTAAAGTTACTATGCCAAGTATTATTATGTGTTTGTGGAAGTATTGAGTGAGAGGTGATGGGGGTTGAAATTCAACCATTTGCACTTCTAAAGTTAGACAAGAGAGGACTATAGGAAATATTCTTTATTTTATTATTTATTGTTTTTATGTATTTATCGCTTTTTTTAATTTCTAAGTAGTCTAATTTTGATGTTTTATTTTCAACGCGTAGAACCTTCGATCCAGTGTCTATTAAAATTAAGATTAGATGGTTTACACGTTCGGAAATACAGTAAAATCCCCCTTTTCATGTTTTTCAAAGGAGCAAGAAAAGAAAGTGTAAAACTGAGGAAAAGGGTAAAGTGAGGAAATGTAGATCGCTGCAAAATTGTTTCACACTTTTATGTCAACTTTTTAAACCATCTTTTTTATAACTTTAAATATATCTATTGTTATGTTTTAAACATCGCAATTTATTGATATTAAAACTTTATTGTTCCTAAAAGTTTGTCAACTGCGTATCATGCTTTTTCGTACAAGTCAATATGACGTTTTTGTTCAAATGAAAACTAAGACTAACCCTAAAAGAAGAAACTTAAACAAAAATATCAATTATACTGCACCTACTTTGAATTTAGGTTAAGACAATAATTTATCCTTTATTAGTTGTTTACCTGTTTTTATTCTTCATTCGCGTGGCACACGCGGTGGCGTGCAGATCGCGGCACCATCATTACAATGTAATTTTGGCTTTTTTGACACATCAAATGAATTATGAAAAATTTTGAACGCTAAACCGATGAAAATGTAAAAAACTTTTATTGCGAGGAAGTTTAAATGAGAATGTATGAATAAAAATGGGTCCTGAACATTTCGGTGTAAAAAGCGGGAAAACGTAAAATTGAGGAACGTAAAAACAAGGTTTTACCATATTATAAACATTTAGGCACCTTAAGTGTTCATTCTTTTACTCTAATATTAAACTTTCTTTTTGTTTTTCCCATATAAATTGAATCACAACCATTACAATTTAGTTGGTTCTTACTTGATGAGGAAGCTTGTGTAGCTCTGAAACCGGTCGGTAATAACAAGCGCTTAAAAACAAAGTGTTAACAAACTTAGTGCTTCAAATACAATTTTTTAAAGTATAATATGTATTTTAAATGAATAACCTAGCTATTATAACATTCTGTGATAAATGTATATCAGACCTTCATATGTATATTACACATGAATTTTTAAAATGTAGATCGCAATTTATCCTCTACAGGAACAAGATGAAGCAGTCGGATTTGCGTATTACATACAGCTCTCAGCATGATAAATGTATATATCGTCATTGTGCCTGTAAAATCTGATAAGTAAAATTGTAAAAATTGATTAACATAATAATGTAGTTTTTGATAGTGGTTTTTTTTTTTATTTGTTGATAGCAAAAAGGAAAAATAAGTAAATTTAAAAAAATATATTTAAGTGTGTTCTGTTGAAACAAAATTGTGTAATCTTGATGAGAAATTAAAAATGTAAAAACACTTAACAGATATTGCTGGTGCAATGATGATATGTAATTAACTAAATAGTTAATGATGCAAAATAATGTTTTCACCATCCTTCTCACCCTCTTTCATTTCAATTTATTGCAAATAATTTATTTAATAGAAATTTAAAACTGACTCAAAAATTATAAATAATTTAAGGTTTGTATATACCGCGCAAAATGATTTATCAATACATTTGAAAGTGTAAATATTTTTTCTCAGAAACATAATATTATCTATAAACGTAAATTTTGTAAATAATGAATGTAATAATGTACTGATTTCCTTCCCTTTGTTTAAAAAATAAATATTTATGTTATAAAGATGTTTTTTTTTAAATAATTTTTTCATAAATTTGTAAACATTACCCTTGCTGATATTCTTTGGTTTTCACAGCCGTTTAGATGCGCATTGCGTTTTTCTTGGTTATAATGCCATGCACCGTTCATATTTTTTAGCATTTCAAAATCTTACCTTAAATACTCGTATAAGTTTTAAAAAATTGAAAAGATGTTTTATGCCATACAGCTTAGGTGTAAAATATATTTTAATATCTACTGCGCCTCAAGACTATTGAAGTTTGGGTATTCGAGCATTTTACAGCAGTATTTTTATCGAATCAAAACAAACATTTCCGAAATTTTTAATGTTTATTGCAATGAAGAGACACGTGCTAAATGATAAATTTACATTAAAACAATCTTAATACTTTTTTATAGTATTAAAAACTAACAAATTTTGTGATTCTAGTAGATTTTTTTAAATTCGTCTCATCTAGATACTTCCGTTATCATTTTGACGACTCATTCTGAAGCTGGAATATCGTAAATACACATGCATGTAGACTTTTAACTTTACATGAGAGCGGTTTAAAATAATTTTGGCACTATGTCACAACTTGATAATTACAAAGGCATATTATTTGATACTCGGGTTAGTTATATATATTTTATTTTTTGCAAACCTGGAATATAAAGCCTTTATAAAAATTTTTCAAGATTAAATATAAAAGAAGGTCAATGTCACAATTTTAGCACATCCGTCGTTCTATGATCCCGACGACATGTGCACATGCATGTATGTAGTATGTATGTGCACATACATATCCACATGACAATATTCAAAACGTAATATTGTATGCTGTAATAATTTTTAAAATGCAATATTCAGTACAGTAACTTTTTATCTAGTCTAAACAACGTCATCCATGTTTTTTCTAAGCCCATGAGTTCATGACTCATAAAAACCAATTGGTTTTATCATTATCAGAAAATACATTCTTATCTTAACCCTACAAAAGGCTTATCTCTTGCCATTAATCTATTTTTCCATTGAAATACATTAGCGATTATTAATATTTCAATAAACAGTGAATCGAATGAACAGACATTTTGTTTTTTTATCATGGGAAATCAACAAGCATACATCGGAGGACTAACGGAAGATGTTTTAGATGATTATGTCGAGTTGTCCTACTTATCAAAATCTGAAATATTGTTGTAAGTATGTAGAAAAATATAATTAATCAAAATATACTTATACTTTTGGAATTTTTAGTGCAATAATTTTTCTTATAGCCTTTTGAAACGGTTCTATTCTATGGGGCCTGAACTCATGGATTATGATTATAATTATCGATTTCATAGGAATGAGATTATAGAAAAATTTCCAGTTTTAAAGGTGAGCTGTATAATACCTACATAACATTTGCATATTAAAGTTGAAATTCCTATAACTAACTAACGATAAACAATGTAATGGCAGGTCTGTCCATACAATATATATCACTTGTTATACAATATTTATCATTTTTGTTTGATGAGTAATAGGTTTTTTTTTTAAAGAATTACTTGCGTTTTTATGATTACTGAAATATTTCAACTGTGGGACTATTTTCTTTTAGTTTTAAATTACCAAGATCTAGAGTCCGCGACTTTACTATACTACCACAAGACAACTCGTCTCAATAAAAAAATAAATTGTTATGATATGAAATTAGCATCAAATAGAGAGATGTGTAATACATTATATCGTCGGTGATACTACAATACCGCTTAATCTTTTTTTTTACAAAAATGTCCTATTGAAATAAACTCATTATAGGGACTAAGAGATGTTAGTATTTAATTATTGCTATTTTTACTCTAAATAATGTTAGTTTTTCTGATACTCAAGCGGTATTTTTGATTGATTAAAATCGTAAGTAATTTATTTATTTACATACATAAGGTTATTTTACATTTTTTGAGACAATAAGTCCCAACTCTATTTGACTAAAAGTCCTGTGTTGAGATGGGACGAGCAATTATATGACACAGACACATGAGTATATCACCATAAATATAGGATTAGAAACATAAAAAATAATTATAAAAAATATTTTAAAAAAACATATATATGGCACATCAATATGGTAAACAGTAAACTCAAGCATTTGGAAAATCATCAAGGAGATTCCCACTCAAATCCCTCCCACTAAGGAAAATCCAGTCCTTAACGCCTTTCTTGAAAATATTTTTTTTCCTTGAGAGCTTAATACGTTCTTCCAAAATATTGAACACTCTCGGTGCGATAAATGAGAGATGTCTCTGAGCAAAAGTCGTACGGGTTTTGGGTATGACATAACTCCTGCTCTGGGAAAACCTCGTACGGACATTCTGCTGAGACCTCTCCTTATTGTTTGACCAGAAGTGTGTAAGTGCTTCTTTTAGGTACAGTTGTCTCATATCCAGCACCTTCGTGTATTGGAACAACTGTTCTGACGGGTATGTTGGAGAGCGCCGGAATTTATTATCAATAATAATTTCTGTGAATTTATGAGCGGCTTGAAAATGGATGCCGCACAACCCCCCCCAGCCAGCTATTCCATAGGTTGCCATGAAGTAAATTTTAAAATCACTAGTGACAAACAACACCTAAATGTAAGGAACTAAAATATTGTAAGCCATTGTGAACTTTTTTAAAATATTTTTTTTAATTTGTCATTAAGATTACACAATTCAGTTTCAACAAAATAAACATAAATATTTTTTCTAAAGAAAATGACATAATTTTCCTTTTTGTAAAATAATAAATATAAAAAATGGTTTTAAAAAATCCATACTCAAATGGTACATTGTTTTATTGATCTCCTGAACATTTTTTAAAGTGTTGCTTAACAGATATTGCCAGCACAACAACGATATATATTGAAAATGAGGAAATTCAGTGATATGGGAAATAGGATATAAAAAACATTTTCTTAAACGCATTTAATAATACAGCCAAAAATGTTTAAAAATGATTTTTACAAAAATGAACTACTTTGAAACGTCACAGGTTCTAGTGAAGAATAACCAATCAATAGTGTGGTTATGTATTGTGATAGATTTCCAGTTTCCTGGTAGCCATTTTTTTGCATTTCAACAGCTGCGGCGTTCTACTTTTAAATGGCAGCACAATACACCGATGACAACTCGTGACATCGCGGACAAAGTAATTTCAAAATTACAAAACTTCAAAAAATCATAGTGATGATAATACGATGATGTTATGTTCCTATTGAAATATCAATGTTATATCAAAACATTATTTTCAAATATAAAATTTCATATAATCTACCTATTCAATGTTTTTTATATATTTGAATTTTATTTTTAGTACAATCCTTTCCAAGACAGAATATTTCATGTATTTTCATCCAAAAAAGATGAATGCTTTTCTTTCGAAGACATGTTGGATTTGTGTTCAGTTATGAGCAAAGATTGTCCCGATACCATCAAAGCTGCATGGGCATTCAAAATTTTTGGTAAGAGTAAATAGAGTGAACAAAAAAACGATTCTTACAATGTTTTTGTGTGGAGCTAAACAATAGAAGTCCTTTATTTCAGATCTTGACAATGACAACCACATTAACATGGATGATCTATGTGAGACGATTGATCGGCTGACATGGGATCGCGCTAACCCTACAAGATTGATTGAAAATTCAGAAAAACAAAAAATTGCACATATCGTATGTATTTAAAAGATGTCACTGCCATGAAAACGTATTGATTGTAGTCTACAGGCTATTTTTGTTTCTTTATAATACTAATTAAATAATTTCTTTATCCAATACCTTCTCATGAAAAAAATCTGTGGCATTTAAGTAGAGGTACCTACATCTCACTATTAACTGAGTTTGCAGGAAAGGCATTCAAATTTTCTAACTAAACTTTAAATCCCTAAACTTAAGAATTAAATACGTTGAGCGGCATAAGTCACATTATATTTCTTCTCATATTTGGGTTTTTTTTATGTCGTGAAAGGCAATTTTTATACAAGTTTCGTGTACTTTTTTACCTAATAGTATTTTCAAATTATTTTTTTAAATGCAATTTTTTATTATTATTACCTTTACTAATTTTATTATAAAAATATATATATTTTTCCCGATTTTTATATCTTCACCCAACCTTCCGTAGACCTTTTAGAGTGGAACTGCATACTTACTCATTTTTTAAATTTTAGTGACATGTACCTCTTTACTTAAATGCCACAGAAATTAGTATTATTGACAACTATTATTCTTGGTGGAATGCTATTAAAATTAAAAACATGTATGACTTTCGCTCAGAGAAATTTCTCTTTTGTGACCCCAAGAGTGTTCAATGTCCTGGACGAACATATTAAGTTCTCCAAAATGAAAACCATTTTCAGGAGAAGTGTGGATTTTGTCTAAGGGATGAGGCTATGGCAGAAGACTGCTGCGAGACATTGCATAGATTTATATACTATTAAACGTGATTATTAAATGTTTAGTTAATGTAATAATTTTTATTTTTAGTATTTTTTAATAATATGCATGCTTCCACTTTCTATTATGTTATATCCCAAGTCAACACAGGGCTCTGGGCCTCATAGAGTTAGGGATACGTTTTTTTTCGTAATATCTATCATTGTATATGTACTTATAAATAAAAAAATATTTAAAAATTTGAAGAATTTAATAATATGAGTAAATTATATTTTCATGTACTTGATACACTTCTACTTGTTTATTTGACCCATTAGCGTTGTCACCTTCCGATAATATTCTGGAAAGTCCAGAACGTGAAATAGCTACTCTAATAATATTTATTTTAGTCCATAACTGCTATATGCTATAAATATTATGGCAATTGAATTATTTTTTTCATTTAATAAGAACATAAGCTTTTAAATAATACTACTGTGCAGATACTAAGTTTTATGTACAATATATTGGTTTATTTATTGTTTTTTAAAAAATGAATTAAATCTTTTACAGCTTTTAAATGAAATGGATTTGCAATACATTGGCAGCTTGGGGCCTGTGGAGTTTAACCATTTATTATCCAAAATGCCAGAATTCAAGAATGCATTTTACTTCAAAATATAAAAGCCGCAAATCCTTCCTGTTTTTCAAAAAATGATTGCCAAAGTTATTAAAACAAGATATGAAATAAAAAATCTCAAATAAATAGTTAGCTTATACATGTTTAATTTTGTAATAACACATTTGTAACAGAAGTGTTAAAATTTATGTATTAAACAACTTATTATTGAAATATATGTACACTGTAATAACATTTAGAGCACACATAAGAACATGTTTATATGTGCCCTATTTTAAGATTAAAAAATAAATAAATAATTATTTTAGTTTCAAATTTACTGTAACTTAAACCAAAAACATTTTTGAAAAAGGAAAGACTTCCATGTTCCCTTTCTGTTATCATAAATTTGAATCTAACAACTCCCCAGTGAGTGGAATACAACCTTGTCTACAAACATTTGGATATACTCAAAATATTATTGGTTTACTATTGAGCACGGTTCAAACCTCAGACTTTTGCTTCACAAATCCATAACACTACCGCAGCCCGTTTTTTGAAAATTGTATTTACATTTTGAAATCACCAAATGGTAGGCCAAAGTAATGCCAATAAATAATTATTCCCAGAGACTTATTTAATATACTTATCTCTGAGATCTAAATTAATATCCCTATTTTTTTAATGCTGACAATATATACAGCTAAAATATTTATATACATACAATTGACATGTAATTAATTTGTTAGAATCATTACAAATAATTTATGTAATAATATGGAAGGCATTTTCGAAAACAGTTATCGCCGAAAATCTAAAGCTGCTCTTTTGCTGAATCTCGAATTGAAAGATGTATCTCTGTTTTCTTTTTTCAATAAAGTTGGTGGATTCTTATATTGAACGTGGTAAAACGGAAACTCCAAGTATGTACTGTAAATAAAAATATTTACGTGAGCAAAAAAAAATATTTTTAAAATGTACAAAAAATTATAATCTTACAAATCATTTTGGCACATTATTTACCTTGTTAATTCAGGTGGAGATTGCCAAGAATATGGTTTCTTTTTGAAGAAATCTAAAGGATGTTCAGCTTTAGGATAGCCCCTATAGTAATTTCTTTGAAGTTGACAAGCCTGGTAGTATTTGAAAATAATTAGTGGTCCATTATTATTTATTTATTCAAATTAACTCAATAAGATGGAAACCATAGAATTATGAATAGTCCTTAATTCTATGACGGAAACTTACTTCATAAAAAGAATAAACCTCAGCTTGACGCTTTTTATCAACAAAAAGCATTTCGACATTCATTTTTGTGAGAATTAAGCAGAGGAAATTATAATTGATTTTTTAATTAATAGGCAAATTTCTTTAATAGATACTGAAATTAATTTTCTGTTCAATTTTTTTGATTACAGAAACATCAATAATGTCAAAGTAATGTATACCAAATTTGTCCTTTACTCCATTGACTAAAATAACAGTCGTTCACAATTTATTTGAAAAAGGCTAGAAAAAAGAAAAAAATATTCAGATTTTTGTAATGAATTCAAATTTTCCACCTTTAAGCGACCCTGGCAATTCCAAAGATAGCGTCACAAACTGTCACAAACAATAGATTTGAAACCTCTTTTCCACGTAGGCACAGGCATAGCTAACTTTTATCAAATGGCCATAAATATAATCTCTGATGGCCATTACTTAGGCCTTTTGCATAATATGTCAATGGGTCGTATGATATTTTGTCTTGATCAATGATTGACATTCACATTCTTTTTTATTTGATCTCCAAAAGATTTTATATAGGTTTTAATAATATATAACTCACCCAAATATCGAAAAATATACATTTGTACTTATCAAGTTGTGACATAAAGTGTCCAAAAACTTTTTAAACCACTCTCATTTGAAAAAAAATCACTTACATCATATTGATCTGCAATCATGATGATTTCATCCAAAACATTTCTCAGCCGGGATGATTAACTCGTTGAGAAGATAATATATATAGAGGCTTAGAGTATATTATATACTCTAAGTATAGAGGTCGACTTATGCTTAATAGCTAACTTTTATCAAATGGCCATAAATATAATCTCTGATGGCCATTACTTAGGCCTTTTGCATAATATGTCAATGGGTCGTATGATATTTTGTCTTGATCAATGATTGACATTCACATTCTTTTTTATTTGATCTCCAAAAGATTTTATATAGGTTTTAATAATATATAACTCACCCAAATATCGAAAAATATACATTTGTACTTATCAAGTTGTGACATAAAGTGTCCAAAAACTTTTTAAACCACTCTCATTTGAAAAAAAATCACTTACATCATATTGATCTGCAATCATGATGATTTCATCCAAAACATTTCTCAGCCGGGATGATTAACTCGTTGAGAAGATAATATATATAGAGGCTTAGAGTATATTATATACTCTAAGTATAGAGGTCGACTTATGCTTAATTGTCTAAAAATATTTGACACGGGTATTCAAAATAGCATTGACAAAAACAATTAATTCGCTGAGTTAAAAAAAATAAAGATGCCACTTTTTGTAGCTGGATTATGGGGATCATCGAAAAAAGTCAAGTAATTACATTATAATGCATTTTATGGTAAACATATTTTATTTTTAATCTATTGATGTATACAAGCTCTACTTGCTCACCAAACCCTGCTTTTATTAGAAAATATATTGTATATTTATAGTATGAATTAAATGATAAAGTGCAAATTATGATCAATTTTTCACCAGTCGGACATTTAATCATTAGTGTGGCCATATATGAAGCGTAGTCACATGCAAAAAAAATATCTATAAATGAATCTTCTCTACCCCGCGAGAAGATTCAAAATAGCACCCAAGATTTAGTCCAGAGACTATGAAATATATATTTCAGTGAAAAATACTGATTTTACATTTCATGTTAATCAGAGATAATGTAGAACTATTAATTTAATCTTGCATGGAATTTAACTCCGCACCCCAGGAAAAGTTGTTTACCTTATTTAATAAAAAAAGGAGTTTCCTTCATTCCACCAAGCACAAGAGGAGTATTTATAGATATAAATATGCATTTATGTGGATATCTAGCTATTGTTAGTTTTAAAGTATATTTTTTCCTTTATACTCTTTTATGTTCTCTTTATTACTGTCTATCCGAAATAAATAAAAAATAAAATTAATTTCCTCTTCTTTTCGCCATTCGCTTCTAAGTGAAGCATGTAGACATTATTAAATGCCTCCGGGATATTTAATCGCTAGCCAGCACTTTTGTCTACTCGACGTGGAATAAAGCTGAAAGATCATTGTCATCGATGGTTTTCCAGGACAGCGGGAGCCTATAAGTGTAAAGAAGAGTCAGTTTGAGTTTAGGCTCTCGTGAGGCTTCCGCAGCACGTACCCAAGCCAGATCCACAACCGCACCCTCAAACGCTTTTTATAGGAGACTGTTAGGTCAGTCTTTAGACTTCAATGGTCGTTTTGAAATCGAACCACCTTATGCCTAATATTCTCCTGTCTCAAAACTTAGAAGTTTGATACCCATACAGGAGTACCGGCATTATTTAAGTTGAATAATTGGCCATTCGTTTTGACCAAGTATCGACTAGAGTTCCAGACAGCACGCAAACCGTGACATTATGTACCGTCAAACGTGACAATTTCGCCCAGTTTTAACAAACTTTTAAAAATCGTAATTTTTTAGTATGGGACTACTCTTATCTATTTTGTTGAATAGTGATACTAATTATTTTGAGAATTTTTACAAGTACAAAACGTTTACTTTTCTTTTATTTATGCAATTTTAGAAGACAAAACATGCTAGGCAAAATTATCTCCACTTGTTGACAATTTTGCCCACTTGGTAATTAACTGTTATCTTTGGTTTTATCATCTTTATCATACGGTTTATTACTACTATTTGTTCCAATTAAATACATCAGCAATATCCTTAACTTGAGGTCACACAAAGCTCCATTACGTTTGCGTCTTACAAATGACATAACAATATTTGTTAAATCTTTGGCAAAAAATCTGATTTATGGGCCAGTTTGAACAAAACATCCCGTTACCTCGTTTAAAATCATGTTTTTGCCATTTACTTCATTTTCTTTTATATTTTCCACATTGTTTTTTTCTACTTTCTTGGATAATGTTTTTTCAATGGAGTATGTAGCGACAACCCTAGACGTGGGCAAAATTGTCAAAACACTAGCTAAGAAATCTAAGACAATTTTGCCCACTTAAATATCTATTGTGTTTGTTCAAATAGATATACAAAAATACGTTATATATCGTCTTTATTATGTATGCAATGAAATATATAAAACTTACTTACCTCCTTTCAATATAAACTCCGCAACAACAAAAGTTTTGTCAATTTTTGTAGATATACACAAACAGACCTTCAAGTTTAACTTCAAATTTCAAGTGATCAACTGAAGCTGGCGGTAAACTAAATATTTTGTTTTGCCTTGGAACTATTAAATTATACTTACCAAATGTAATTTTTATGATACCAGTAACTTTTCATACTTTAAAATTTGATTTTGTTAAGGATTTCGGCAAAATTGTCATGGCTGGGCGAAATTGTCATGTTTGACGGTACTCGATTTGAAATGATGTAATCTGGAAACTTATTTTGGCCCATAATAACGTTATTAATTTGGTAAAAAGGTAATTCATCGTAAAACGACACTCATGTTTTATTTATTGTCTATAACTTATATTCGTATTTCAAAATCGAATCTATGTATTTTCAATTTCAATTTATATTGTCTATGGGCGTGGCGGTCTCCGGATTTTCTCGTATTGCCGGTATTATTTAATCGCGATAATCTTTAATAATCCGTAAGTGAATATATTCTTTAAAACTCGGAAATTCTTAAATACTTCACCGAATTATTCGTCCCGCATATATAAATAGTTATTTTCATACTTAGCGATATTTTTCAGTGATACTCGGCGTCTTTGATGTTGACATTTACATGTTACTGAAGAATACTGTTACCCGTTCAATATACTACATTTCTCACACTTTTGACTTTAAACACCGTTTCCCTTTATAATTTTTATTTTAGAAGTATTTTTGAGTATTATTTATGTTTATTTTTGTTCGAAAGTTTGACACCCAATTTTGACTGATCGTATTCGATGTTTCAAAAGAATTTTTGTGTATTTTCAAGTTCTGGTTATCTGGCAAATGGTCATTAAATCTGGACAATGGCCGATTCTGATGTTTTACTAGCTGGGGACATGGAAGAAGAAACAAATGGCAATGTAAATATGAATGATGTCAGCTTTGAGGTAGATTTTATTTTGTTTATCTTTTGTTTATATTTGTTTTGTTCCCTTTACTTTTCACCGTACCAACTACATATTATAATTTTAGTTTATATCCTCACCTACAAATCTCCCAAATATCTATACTTAATAACAGAAAACCATACCATATTGGTTTTATCTTCAACGAAACACGTACATCAAGATTGCTATGCAAGATAAATGTTATCATAATTATTTTGCAGTGCTTTTTTTTATTTATTTGCAAAGATAAATAATAATGTACTTTTATTCCGACAGTTATTTTAATTTAAAAAAAATTTAACCTCAAAAATATTTATTGTGAATTGACTGGTTAAGTGAAGCAAATTATTTCAAACATACTTGCAATGTCTACGTAAATATTTCATCTGAGAGTGTGGTTTCTAAAAACAGTGTTATCTTGTTAATTATGGCGACCAACAATGCAACTATTAATAAGGTTGAGAAATTATTACAATAATTAGTGTTAAGAATTTTGTCATTACTGTGTAATGGAGAAGCTTTCACTTTCTCTGTAAATATTTTCTATATATAATATGCATTCTAGCTATTAAATATAATTATTGTGTGTAAATAATTTGGCAAAGTTACTTATTTATTTCCGTTATAAACAATGATTAATAATAATAAAAATAATGTGACCTCACTGGAGTTACCCGTGCTGAGCACCCTTAACAATACAGGTAAATGTTGTTTTACGCCGGGGTTCAGTCTCAAGAGACACCGGCGTAAAATGAACACAAATATAATAGAAGAATTAAGGTTAGGTTCCGTGTCAAAATTCTAGGAACAATCTAACATGTTTTTTTAATACATAGCCTATATATATTCAAAATAAATAATAATCTTTTGATATAAATAATGATTTTTTTATAAAAAATACTAACTCACTAGTTAGTCGGTACTAAATTAAATTCTAACACTATTTTTAAAAAAGCATGCAATTTTGTTTGCTTGATTATTATTATTATGATTGTTTCTTTCTTTGCAGAATCATAGCATAAACTACAAATATTTTCATATTAATAATAATAATAAAATAAATATAATCGTACCTTTTTATTTTTCTTAAAAACAAAACTAAAACTAACTCTGAAACAATTTCACACACACAATAGGCTGCTCGCGTACACGGTAATATAATAAAACAACGTGTAAAAGTGTGTCCGCAATTAGAATCACGGCGCCTACTGTCGTCTGGTGTCAGCCGAACCGGGGAATCAACCAGCGTAGTTGTAAATCGGCGTAAATCGAACCGGCGCAAAACGACGTTTACCTGTATACTTAATCCAATCACTGACATAATAAATAGACTTGTTACTTCTGTACTAGCTGCATCTTGAATATGTAAATATTGTGTTGCCCTCAACAATCGAAGAAAAAGAGATAGCATATCGTCGGTGATACTACAATACCGCATAACTTTTTTACCGTGTAACTGCAATAAATTAGTTCTAGGATCTGAGAGCTGTAACTTTTTAATTACTGCTATTTTTACTCTAAATAATGATGGTCGGATATGCTTAGCTGCTGATAATGATGATTTGAGGTGCTGCATTTGATACTGTTGACCATAACGTTTTTCTTGAACGTCTGGAAAAAACTTATGGTATCCGTGATCAGGCACATATGTGGTTCGGTTCATATCTTCATGAAAGAGAATATGCAGTTGTGTTCCAGGGTAATAGCTCATCCAACTTTCAGGTGTCTACTGGAGTACCTCGAGGGTCAGTACTCCGACCACTCCTCTATTTCCCGTACACTAACGATATAGAGAATATTATCAAAGAATGTGGATTGTGGTCTCACTGCTATGCGGATGATACACAGATTTATTTTTACTGTAAACCGGGCAAGAGAAATGTGCTTGTTAATTTGATTAATGGATGCATTGAGAAAATAGGAAACTGGATGGCTGAAAATAGACTAACATTAAACCTTGGCTTCAGCCAGACAACAGAATTTGATTCAGGATATGGCACTACCCGATGTAAGGAGTATCGCTTTACCCACCGTTAAACTACTGGGAGTCTTCCTTAATTCTGACCTTTCTCTCGACGCTCAAATTAGTAGAACGATAAGTTCATGCTTTTACCAGCTGAGACAGATTAAACGCATACGCAAAAAAAATCCAGTTGACGCCGCCCATCAATTAATAAATGCGTTTGTAGTATTTAGAGTCGATTATTGTAAAGGTATCTACGCAGGTCTACCAATGAATAAAATGACTCGCCTAGTCTGTATCGAATGCCGCAGCGATACTTATTTTTGGAATCTCTAAGTTCAGTCATATCACTCCACTGCCGAATTACACTGGCTCCGTTTTTCACAGAGGGTGGAATACAAACTATGTTGGCTTATGTATAAGTCAATGCACAACTCTGCTCCAGAATATCTAAGGGAACTTTGCATTCCAGATGAACTAGCTGATAGACATCTTACACTTAGATCAGCTACATCTATGTCGAGAAGAAAAGTTATTACAGCTGATAGAAGCATAAAGTCTTCCACATCTAGTTGTAAATTTTTAAAAAGTGGAGTTACATTAGCTTTCTTTATGGCTCTTGTACTAGGTACTTATGTCGAGAACTGCAAGCGCAAACCGAAACCATCCGTTACACATTTGTTGTTAAACTAAACACCAAACCAAAAATTTGGAACACTTGAGTTCTATGCGATATAGCTAAAGGGCTTCTCTAGTGAATTATTACTCCGAGGTCCATAATATATGAAAAATCAGTTGATAGACACGCGGTATTACAGTATCACTGATACACATGCAATCATTCATTTAATTTATTTATTTTATATTATTTTAGAGTAACTCCTTACTAGTTGACAGCTGTAAAAAATTTTAAAAATGTACCTAAAAATATTACTGATTTATTTGTTCTATAAGTTGGATTGTATTGACGAATTAAACTATATATCTGTTTTGTTTAGCACAGTGCAGTGCAATTGAATAATTTTTCATTACACATATGCCATATTTTTGCGTATCGTCACGTCTGGTCATGACGAAAGTTCGTTAAAGAATGACGGCACGGTAAGCAATCAACCACAATTTGAATGCCACTTTCTTCGCGCTAGTAACATGTCCATTTCATTATATGTTATTGAATCCAGTGAAATTATTTTCATTAGCTTTTTGAAAACTGTCTGCAATCTTTAATATCGTCATGATCGTAGAACAACGATGCATGTGGTTTTATTCAACTTCAACTTATGCGAAAGCGGTTATCTTTTTTGGCACTTTATGTCACAACTTGATATGTATATAATTTGATACTCGGTTTAGTTATACAGTACTCCCTCTATACTCTGGCACTTCACTTCTCCGGCCCTGCCAGTAATACGGTGTTTTTATACAGGTCTTCCACTTCAATGGAATAATGTAGACTATTGATACAAAACTACAGTAGTACTTTAAGATTTTCATTATTATAGTTTTAGTTTATGTTAACACTTCAATTGCCAATGAACTAATGAAGTGTATAATACAGTATTAAATACATGTATTACTATAAAACACAGCTTCTGCCGTTTAAATGCGTCATTATTAGTGATTTTCAGTAATCCAACAGTGCTCTGGTCCGGATCTACCAGATTACCGAGAAACCACTGTATATACGAGGTGTGTTCAGAAAATAATGGGAATTTTTCAATTTTGCGGATTGGGAGAGTCAAATTGTCAATTATTATGTTGGTATACATAGCCCTGAAGTATGCAACAATTTTCAGCTGTATTCACTGTTTACTTTGTGGCAGCAGCGGACACCCCAGCACATCAATCACCAGTGAAAATGTGGAAAAAGTTAATGAAATGGTTATGAACGATCGCCGAATCACTATCGGAGAAGTTGCTGATGATGTTGGCTCATGCCATGAAATTTTTTAGAATGTTTTTTGGTATGAAACGCGTGGCAGCAAAATTTGTTCCAAAATTGTTGAATTTTGAACAAAAACAGCGATGAATGGAAGTTGCTCAGGTACTCGTTGTAACGATGCCCCATCCTCCATATTCGCCAGACACGGCTCCGTGTGACTTTTTCCTTATTCTAAAAATAATGAGTACCTTAAAAGACTGTCGTTTTACAAGCGTAGGTGACATTAAAAGCCCATCGCTGAAAGAGCCACAGGCTATCCTAAAGATCGAGTTTAAGAAGTGTTTCGAGGATTGGAAGAAGCGCTGGCACAAGTGCATAATATCTAATGGGGGACTATTTTGAAGGCGACAACATTAATGTAGACGAATAAATATATTTTTTTTTCAAAAAATGAAAATTCCCGTTATTTTCTGAACACCCTCGTATGTTATTTTTTTCAAACCTGAAGTTATAAAGCCTTTATATAATCTTTTCACAATCAAATATAAAAGAAAGTCAATGTCGCATTTTTCGCACATCTGTCATTGTTCTACGACCACGACGATATCGCTTATAATAAAACAGTATCCTGTATCCCACTTAATTTTTTTTTAAAATACTTAGCTAATGCGTAGTCAACTTTAGTTTCAAATTTTGTTGTGACTTATGCCACATACATATTTTTTCCGCTGTTGGATACAAGAAAGGATTTATTCACAAATAAATGCTTAAATAAATTTTGGGTTGTGTATTTTTTTTAACGTAACCAAAATAAAACATAAACAGTTTAAGATTTTGTATCGCTTGTATTGTTATTTTAGTCTGTCTGGGCTAGGAGAAAATTAACAGTTCTGTGTGTAAAATGGAACTAGAATCTTGGACAAGTGTTTTCCACTCGATGGCTACTCTCGGGTTAAAATCCCAAAATAGAAAATCGAGCGGAGAAAAGTCCAGCTCATAGTTCAGTGGTTGGCCCATTTGCCTACCATGCATGATTTCCCGGGTCCGATTCTGGGAGGATCGTCATGAAATATTTGTTTATGGGGTAGTTTTTCACTGCAATATTTCACGTTCCCTGGACATGTACCTGAGGCGCAAGGCTGGAGCCTTATGCTGGAAAGATTCAATATTTTGTCCCCCACTCGACAATAGTCGATTGGGCATCTCGATTGCTTTTTCATAATGCTATTCTTGAAAACCCTCCGACAATTTAATTACAAAGACGAATGAGAAAGTGGCAAAACTAACAAATCCGTATTTATCTATGGCTCTCCTGCCACACATAAACTTTTATTGTTTCTTGTCAGACTTCTTCCGTTGAATATTATGTGTATAGAATATTATGAAAAAAATAAAACAACATGTTTTACTGTGACACTGCAACATTTATAATTAGTATGATTTGCCTTTGACATAACATACATCTACATGTTATTAAAAATATTTTGTATTCATTTAATGGATTTTAAAAACATATTGTATATTATATATCTCAAATACGTATTTTGACATTGACAAGCGATAAAATAATTTTAAAATCATGTTTCTAGTAAAACTTCATTTGATAATCAAATAAAAGTTAGTACAGTTATATTTTTTGCACATTCGTTGATACGCCATCATCGTAACATTGATCAGTGTTGTAAATTTTAAGTTAAAATACAACAAAAATACCTGTTTGTAATTCAAACATAAATGCCGAGCATTTTACAAGAAGGAAGTTATAAAGTCGATTGGTTTTCAATCGACTGCATTCATATGGGTGGTTCAAGAATGCTGTCACTCGTCGAATTACGGAAATCGCATACGATTTTAAAGACGAACGAGTCCAGCATAAGGCCCCTGGTCTCCTCGCCTTCCTGAAACAGACTATCGAAATATGCTGCATTTACTTGTTTTTAATTTTAATGCAGTGCCTTTTGCACCATCAGTTGCAGATAACAGTTTGATAACGATGAATCTTTAGAAGTATGGTTAATGTTAAAAGAGATATTGAATTATTTTTGCTTCATTGTCACTCCAATATAAGAAGCAAATTTACTTGAATTTTTCTTCCTCTTATTAAAATCGTGCGAAACAAAGACGTAATATATTTGATAATGTGTTGGAATCAATAAAATATTTGCATTTATTCAGTTTACTGTGTTAGAAAATTTAAAGTTTGATAAAACTTATTAAAACAGCTGTTTGTTGATCTTCGCTTTCACAGCGCGGGCATTTTAATTATGTTCTATTTTGTAGAAGTAAACAATGTATGTGTTCACACCATCCTCGCAGTTGACCACTGAAATTATTCCAACCAAATATTTGCATATTGTTGCTGGTCATGTTCTATGTTTGTATTGGAATTTTGATTTTAAGTATGCAACAATTAGAAATGAATTAGATTCATTTTTAATCCCAAGGAACTTAACATTAGATCAAACATTGATTTGAGTCTTAATATTTATTTATTAAATAAATATTAACACATTGGTTACGGGAACCGAGTAGTCCAGTCTTTTGCTGTTGCTAGAGTGCGGGAGATGACAACACACTTCTTAGTTTCCGATCAGCGGCATGTTGCGGGAAGCTTGTAATGGCATGTATTATGTGGTGGTTAGGAGTGCGATTCGTGGAATCAATTAGATCCAGACGGCCACGTTAATTTAGCACTTGAAATACAGCAGGTTACAATTTTTCTTATTTTGAAAAATAGGGTTCATTTCTATATAAGCTCCCGACATTACTGTGATCCATGTAGATCTGTTGTGACGGGTGTTTAAATGAGTTCTCATCCTCCAATTCTAGTGGGTCTTTAAAGAGCCCGATTGAGTTAAAAGCGAGTGTTCTTATATTACTAAATCTTTTTCTCCTTGCCTTGAAGTATCGGGCTATTAAGTAGGGGCGAGTTCCTTTATATGATCTGATTCAACCCGAGGTTCCCTGAGTTTTTTTGAAAACTTTTTAGCTGGTCTAGCTTTGTGGATTCCCGCTTCCGCTTGCCTATTTTTCTTGGCGCCATGGTGTACCACATAATGTCTCCTTTCTTATAATGTGAAGGACTTTCGGGCAATAGTTGTTCCCTATCAGGTATAAGCACCTTAAAGTGCTTTCGGAAGTTAATTCCATAGTAATGACATCGATGGCATAGCCAAAATTAGATTTTAATCAGGTACTGCTGTTAATTCCTTGTGGTTTTTTTAAATTTAAAATTTGCCATTCCTCAACTCCATTGCCTGTAGAGCATAGTCGTTCCTGCCTCTATCTGTACATGAATGTGTAGAGAATTCAATTGGAGTGTGGAGGGTTGAGCACGTTGCTCCAGTGGCTATGCTGTATGCCATTTTTTGTAAACTGTATAGTGCACCGCTACCTACCTTTTGTTGGGCTTTTTTGTGCTGCTTTTTTTTTTTGGACTTTTCCGATTAGTGAACTGAGTGATCGATATGATTAGCTCTGATGTAATGCAGTCCCAAACTTTAATAATAAGCTATATTAATGCACGAAACAACTGCCCAGAAAATTAACAAAAATGTTCAGTAACTAAAAAACAAAGATTTGTTTAGTATATTTTCCAGCAAGTGGTAGCGCATAATGTTTTTTTTTCTTATTTTAAATAAGTACTTGCGTTCTTATGATTTACGCAAATAAATTCAATTTTGTTGCCCCTTTCTTTTAGTCACAAATAACCATGTTAGAAAAATGAGAAACAAGTTGTGGTAGAGCGAGGTTTGAACCTCAGACCTTCTAATCCGGAGTCTCATCTCAAATCGGTTCTAGGTCATGTTATGTTGACTATTTCTCGATGTGATTTCATTTTAATTATGAAATCCAAGTACTCTTCAACTTGTTTATTACATTTTGAGTGTAAAAATGGTTAATGTTCACCAGGTTTAAGGCATTTGCACTGATTTATAAAGAAAACTCAATAGTGAAACAGGTACCTACAGCGGAGTTACCAAGCGAGTGCCTTTATGTGAGTAGGCGACCCAGAGCTGGACACTATTAAGACCCGTATGAGGGAGATGGAACAAGAGGTGGAGAAGCTCTAGCAGCTGCAGACAGAAGTGGACAAGCAGCTCAGCTTATCCTGCCCCGGCATTACTTACGTATTATGTTTACAGCAGAGTTACTAAGCAAGTGTCTTTATGTGATTAGGGGTCTGACAAAGGCATAGGACTGGAGAAAGTAGGCGACCCGGAGTTGGACGCCATTAAGGCGCGTATGAGGGAGATGGAGGAAGAGGCGGAGAAGCTCAAGCAACTGCAGACAGAGGTGGACAAGCAGCTCAGCTTAGCCAACCCTGGCATTAGTCAGTATTTACTACCTTTTTAAACGCTCTGGATGTTTCTGATATCCTACTGTAGATTTACTGAATTTAAATATAGATGTGTATAATCAAACGGTTCCCTAAAATACTCAAAGCTTTTCTGTGAATCGTACTTTGCTAATAATTTATTTCTGCCTCTGATCTTTATTTTGTTTTAATTGTCTTTATTGCCATAAACCATGATGATTTTGCACTGGCATAGTATACATTGCGTCAAATCTAGACTTTGTTATAAATAATATTATGTCTAAATAAAAATGTATTATTTCGCGGGGTAATTACTGCAACTAGGTAACTTGAAAATCAGCATTCGTGAGTTACGCAATAAAAAAGCATTTTTTATCCTCCTCCGTGAATGCTAAAAATAGACTAGTTATGCATTCAAAGACTTGCCTACTTGTAGCAAGATGTAAATATGTGTTTAGTTAAAAATGCTGATTTGGAAGTTACCTTATTGTAGAAATTATTCCACGGTTTTTTTTAAAGTTTTTTTTTGTTTTAAAGACATTTCTTAATGTGATCACTTTTAACTTAAAGTTAGTACATTGATTTGTTAAATATGTTTCATAATTTTAGATAAAAAGAAACTAATGTTTTATTAAAAGTAATTAAACCAAAATGTTTATTTTATAAGTTTTCTAAAAGGCCATTGTGCAGTATTTGTTAATAGTGTATATCGTGGGTATACTGGCAATAAACGTTCAACTCGAAAATATGCAGATTTGACTGAATAATGCAGTTTTGTAAAGTTTTTAACGCTCTAAACACAGGCAAAACACACCAAGTCATAAAATTTTATAAATCTGTAGTTTTAAAAATAAATTTAAGGTTAAGTCGTATTCCAGGTATTTTATTCAGGCTAAAAGATTTAAATAAATTAATATTTACTTAATATAAAATTAAGAAACAGAAAAATTAAAAACATGTTCTTAAATGAGCACTTAACATCTTACTATGTTTAAATAAGATATAAAAGAGTAAAATTGGATCAAAACTTAAATGCTTGAATTCTCAAAACAGGGATTTGAGAGTTAAAAGTTTTTTGCCAGAATACCCACGAATAATAATATTCTTCAGTATTTTTATTTCAATAATGTTTCAGTTTGTCATGTTTTAAATGTACCTATTCTTTTTTTTTTTCATATTGAAGAAGTAGAAATTACATGAAAGTTGGGGTTTTTTGCTCCAGGTATAAAGTATATTTTTTTGTATCGAAGAAATAAAATCTTTTTTTTTGTGATGAATATTGCACGATTGGTCCCTTTTAATTTTCTGAAAGTTTAAAGGTATGACAATATAGTTAATTTTGTTTATATAGCAAGTCCCCTGAACATGTCCCTCGAGGAGAAAGGCGAAGTGGATAACCGTTCTGTGTATGTTGGTAACGTGGACTACGGAGCCACTGCTGAAGAGTTAGAGGAACATTTCCACGGGTGTGGATCCATCAACAGGTAAATTACACTATAATTTTGCATAAAAAAATACATTTGATAAATATTCTTCGAGAATTAAATCCAAGGATTTGGACATACGCTGAGAAATGTCTATTATTGACTCATTTATAAGTCCTAGCCAGTCAGGCCGTGAAACGTATTTGTACTTGTGGCACTTCTTTCCAAAGGTGCTGTATTTGTGTTGCAACTCCTCGTATAATGGATATGTAATCACGAAAATAGCAAATAAATATTCATATTCCTTTGGAATGTCTCCCCTAAGTGTGTGGATTTGATTTTTTGAATGCCTCCACCCTAAAAAAAGAGCAAATTAGAGACAAAAGCAGTTAGGAAAACCTTCAACTTAGAAAGAAGATTATGCAACAAAAAATCAGGGAGGAAATGGATATATATAGTTGGATAATTTATAAAGCGCCATTTTTGTGAAAATCACCTCAGGGGCGCTGTACAATTAATAAATATCCCAGTACGTCTTGCAGCTACAGAGCGCATGGACGGTTGGGATTCTAGTTCCTCGTTTTCAATTAAGATCAATCAAAAATTATAATAGATAGGAGCTAGATTACAGGACGTCTTGCAGCTACAGAGCGCATAGACAGTTAGAAATTTAGCCCCCATTTACACATTTTAAAAATTGACAAATAAATTTAGTGTATTACAAAATAATAATAATATGAATAGTAAAAAGGAGTAAGATTACAACACGCCTTGCTGCTACTAAGCGCATAGACGATTGGAATTCTAGACCCCGTTTACAAAATTAAGGTATTTTAAAGTTGATATATTCTCTATGGGTGACCCACCTAAGGAAGATAAATGATGGCAAACCGCAAATCTAAATATTGTCAGTGATAGCAAAAGTGACATATTATTTATGTATTCTATTTGATTTGAACTTCTTTGACTTTATTTTTGTTATATTTAGTATTGTCATTCTGTTTTCAACAAACTATACATTAAATACACAACCATGTATTTATCTTACTGCGTGAAACAATTGAATTGCGCCCACGTAAAAAGGCATAATATCATACAAATATTAAAAAAACTGTTTTTTTCAAATGTAAAATGGTTTATATAGCAATGAGGTACCGTTGTCAATCACGGAATTTTGTGAAATAAGCATTGTTTTATTTATTTTTTTAATTTAAAAATTAACCTAGTACAGCGTCGTATTAAAGTTTTTGCTGAATTATTAAAAAAAAACAAATAATGTGTATACCCTTCTATGTCGGCATAATTCAATATTTTTTTATTACACATCTGAGACATAAGTCCCAACTCCATGGGACTCAAAGTCCTGTGTTGAGTTGGGACAAGCAATTAGTTGACACGGACATACGAGTATATCGTCACAAATATTATTGAGGATCAGAAACACAACAAATACATGGCTCATCAATATGTTAAACAGTAAACTCAAACATTCGGGAAATCATCCCGGATTTCCCACTAAAATTCCTCCCACTAAGGAAAATCCAAATTGATGAATTTTTGTTTAAATGTCTTTATTCGGAGATCCATCAAATCACATTTCAGCCTTAAAATCAGTAAAATCTAGCTAAAGCCCTAATGGACTGACTAACCTCGGCTCTATTCCCTTTTCGGTATTTTTAGCGGAGAGTTGCCATCGAGTGGAAAACATTCACCCAGGGCTCTGATTTTTAAAATAAGTTATTTTTGTCCGCAGGGTGACCATATTATGTAACAAGTTTGATGGGCATCCCAAGGGCTTTGCTTATATAGAATTCGGTGATAAGGACGGAGTACAGACTGCCATGGCAATGGATGAATCACTTTTCAGAGGAAGGCAGATCAAGGTTTGTACACTTTTATTTTAATCATTTCAATCAGTTTACGCATCTCAGATTTATGTATGAGGTAAACAAGTTAGTTAGTACCTCTAATGTGGCTATAAAGTTCAACCCATGGATTTAAATTAACAAATAAATACCAATATGGATAGATGTATATTTTTAATATTCAAACTAACATTATTAAGCGTCACTGAGAAATAGCTTTTTATCTCACTCTTTTTGTAGTTTCAACCTGAGAGACAGCGAGCGGGTATAGTCTAGATTTTAATTCTTATGCACCTACAGGTATAAAATCCACATATAAAATTAATGTTTGAAGTCTTAACTTTGTGATTTTCCATCTCAAATTATTAGTGTAATGTCACTTTTTTAGGCATATTGAGTTTTATATCACCGGATTTGTCTCGATGAAATCTACACTCTGACAAAATATGTTATGTCTTCGTTTAATAGTGTTAAAAATATTATCCGTGTCACTTTATATGTCTATTTTTCTATTTCCAAAGATGGCAAATTGAGATATGTCACAATAATACATACCATCTTTAGAAATGGAGTAATAGTTGACAATTTATGATACGTCAAACACACATTCTGTCCTTGTTTTAGATGGGAAAATATGATATGTCAAACATATCTTGTTTTGTCAACCGTTATTCCATTTCTAAAGATATGTTTCTGTTAAAGATGGGTAAATACGGTATGTCAAACATATCTTGTTTTGGCGTCTTTGTTTTAGAAGCCAAAATATTGAAAATTTTCAGCTTTTTGTGTAAACACGCCATGGTGAAAAATAAATCCTGGAGATATAAATGTTTAATGCATCTTTTAATAAACGGGTTTATTTAAATTTTACTATGGGGTAAAATGAATTTATTAGATCATAAATGCTATAATGTGTGTATTTGTTTCATTATTATTGATCAGACAACTGATACATACCCACGAAACCATCATAGTACCTTTGAATTGTTTGAATAGATGAGATTTGGAAAAAATATCCGATAAATAAAATTAATGGTTTTTACTTGAATACATATTTTTAGAAGTACTTTTATTGGGTGCATGCTAACTTTGAAACAAAACCCCACAGGGCTTTAGTTGATAAAGGTCTAAAAATGACATTTAACTGCATTTTTAGTAGAGTAATTTGATTATTGATATAACCAGGTAATGCCGAAACGAACAAACCGTCCCGGCCTGAGCACGACCAACCGCTTTCCTCGGGGGTCGAGAGCTCGAGGCCGCGGGATCCTCTCGCGGGGGGGACACATGGGCATGATGGGCTTCCGACCCACGCGCCGTCCCAGGTAACCACACTCACATTATCTATATATTTAGGAAATATAATACTGGTGGTTGGATACTATAATTATTGTTCATTTATATACGTTATTATTTTATGGGTGTTATTTTATTTCTTTATACCTTCCTAAAAAAGTGGATTTTACCGAGTTACGTTTCATTTTGAACAAAATATAACTCAGAGGATGTAACGGTTTTACGTGGCTTAATTTACAAGTACATATCGTGGGGTAATTACTACGACTATAGTCCTTAAAATATTACTTGATTGAAATGACAGCTGTCAAACTAATGTCAATAGTGATGGGAAATTACTGATCACTGATCATGTACCGATCAAATCGATTTTATCAGTTTTTTCATGCAAACATGAAACTCTGTTTCCAAAAATTTATATAAAAATGCAAAAACAAGCCTATTGTAGTGCGTTTAAGACAATTATTCACCAAAAAATTAGACAATTAGACTTTTTTCATGAACATCAAATATTTTTTATTTTATTCGATCAATTTACATTGATTAATTTGTCCCATCTCTAACGTTTTTTGTAAAATGATGTAACCTTGTAAAAACATCGTTAATAATTAGGTTTATTTTAGTTTTTTTTGTTTTAAAGCTGATTTTATATATTTATGTTGATTGTCAAGTATTGTAATAAAAAAAAAAATTAGCCTACCAGATACTAATGATTTTTCGTGTGTCAATATAAATCACTCCTTAGACATTACTACAAAGTTATGTCGTCACTTTTTCTGATAACTGTCATTCTAATCAAGCTATATTTTAAGGACCATAACACATTTTTATCTTCCTCCATGAACGTGGAAGAAGCTCGGAATGTATGCAGGATAGACATGTGTGGCGGTCCATTCTCTCTGCTTACCCCTACAGAGAAATGGCGTTATGATAGTAGTAGTAATTTTAATTATTAAAAGTTGCTTTTATTACGGAGAAACCATTGACATATTGATACATAGACATGCCCTGAACCTTAAAATATGACATTTAATTCATACCCAAACGCGTATTTAGTCATTCTTCAACCGAATCAAAACGAAAATGCCTACTTGTGCCATGAAAACGTGTAAAAACCTTTCAGATAAACATTGTCGAAAGGATTGTTTAACTTTTCATTGGTAAATATTTGTTCACGAGTGATTAACAAAACTTGAAACAATGAATGTTCAAATATAAATGCTTATTGAAGAAGAAATGGACTTAAGATTAAGAGTCTTTAACAGGCACCGGTTTTTTCATTTTTTTTTTTCATTTTAATACATTTATTGGGTACATGGGTATTGCCAACTTTAAAAATGAATAAAATTGCTATTCTTTCATTTTAATTGTATTATTTTACTCTATTTTCTTACTTTAAAAAAAAAAATCTTTAAACTACTTTTATCTGGTTTTGCTGAGTTTTTTTCTTCATAATATTTTTCAAAGCATCAAAAACAAAATTATACATGTTCATTATTTTATACGCATACAGTATTATGTCTGTACTCTTTTTATTTGATTATTAATTAAAACTAATGACCTGATGACAAACTATTATTGAATAGTTTATCGGGACAAAGTATATTTTAATACTTGGTTTTCTTTATAATGTATTAATATTGTAATGTGTATATTTTATTGAATAAAGACTATGAAAAAAAATAAAAATTAATGGATTAGAAAATCAATAAAGATCAGTAAAGAGACACCAATTAGTATGTTATTGAAAAAAAAATCACATGTATATGAAACTTTAGTAACATTTTAAAAACCCATTAAAGAATAAGTGGGACACGGAAAAAGGTACGAAGAAATAAAAAATACCCCTATATAATTAATATGCTTTATTTTCAATGATTTATTAACAATAATAATAGTCTTGCTGAACGGTTTCAGAATACAACTGTTACTTTGTCAACTAAATAAATCTCCTTGACATTAAGCCTTGCAAATGCCATGTAAATTTGCAGAGATGGAGAACTTTGAGAAAGGAGTGTGGATGTCTAGGCATTTACTGGGCTTACGACCTGCCATTGGCTGGTTGATCGCTTTACACTCTGTAACATTGTGCCTATGTTTGAACATCCACATTACGAATATCCACATATGAATATTATTTAATAATAATAGTATTGCGCAAAAATAATAAAAAATAATTGCTTATGGTGTATATGTCGCTGCCAAATTGTTAAATAGCCGCCGCTAGGACGACTAGGCTGTTCATCAAATGTAAAAAAATATAATCCTGATTCAATTAAATGGCTAACGGACACTTAACCAAAATGTTAAAGTTAATTGTTTTTTAAAAATTAAAAACTTTCATTTTAATACAAAAATATTTTTTTATTTTTATGTGAAGTTAGGTTAGCTTATAGGTTGGGTTAAGTTTAATAACAAATAAAAAATATTATTAAACTTTTTATTTTATTTATTAAACTCAACCCAGCCTAACCTAACCTAACCCGGCGACTTTTGGTTCAGCCATTTCCAAAGGGCTAGCTTTCAACCAGCCAACATGTTAAACTTTGAGCTATCTTAATTCATTGAACAAATGACTTAGCTATTCAATTGAATGCTGGCATTTAATAAACAGCCAGCCATTAAATCGAGTGGCTGATTTAACAATTTGGCGGTGACATGTATATTATACTTTTATAATTAAAGTGGAACAGAAAATAAATTATTTTGATGATAATAATTAAGTTTATTTATTTTTTATATATATACTTAAAAACTCATTTGCAATATATCTTCAGTAATAATCATTGGTTTTGATGTGTTTATTCAAATAACGGTAGAGAAAATAACACAAAAAATAAATTTACAACATTTTAATTCATCGCAACAAAAAACATTTGTTCACTACACTGTTTCGACATAAACTGAAATATTTAGATGTTTTTTCGGTCCCCCTAACATTGACATCAAAATTCCTGATTAGTCTGTCCATTCAAATCATTTATCATACATAACGTATTTATGATTTAGAATTAAAATGTTTTAACGCACTATATTCATTAAATAGAACATAACTGCATTTTATTTTATTTGTCTTTATATTTATTCTCTACTGTGGAAAACCCGTCTAATTTTCATTTTCAATGCAAATTTCATAATAATATTGTTTGTGTGTAGTGTTAGCTATTACGTTGCATGAACAAGTCGGTAGTCGGATGGCAGAAGGGACCATCTGTAATTTTCAAAAATGTTCAGGAGAGCTGAAATACGTCTCAATTTTAAGACTTTAATCCACAAACTAAAATATTTTAGTGTTGCATTTTAATTATAAATTACCATTCTAAATAACGCTGATTTAAAAAAAAAATCTGCGTGTATTTACTAAAATATTAATTAAAACTTTTGAAAACTAAAATATAGACAAAAATACAGATGGTCCCTTCTGCCATCTGACTACCGAAGTAATGGGTAATATTTATTGTTTAACCCTTTTAATCCTAGCGTATTTTTCATAGAATGTTTGTAAAATCCCAATCACTTTTTTTAAACAACAAACGGTAGTTTATACTTTATTTTTTATCTCAGTTATAATACCTTTTGAGTTTTGATGAATTTTGTTAGATTAGTGTGTTTGAAATATTACCTTAATCCCAAAGTTACAAATAAAAACATACAACTTAAAACCCTGTACGAAAACATTGAGAATGGTGATGAGTTAAAGGGTTTACTCTCAGCGCATGTATCTGGATTCCACTGTTCACAAACACATTGCAAAATCTATCAAATACTTCATTTTGGGTTCCAACAAAGTGTATTTAAATGATTTATCGCTCCATCAATATTAAGGGCGCCTAATGAGTTCATTAATTAATATTGTGGTCTGTTTTGGATTTATTAAAGATGAATTTTGGTGCTGGCAAAACAATAAACGTCATATAACAATATTGATAGACTATAACATTTAATAGGAATTTGCCAATGTCAAATGTATGTGTATTTGAAATGCAGGAAAAGTAAATTTGGTCTCTCATTATTTGCCAAACTATATGTAGTTTGTTCAAGGTAGAAACTGTCGGCTGAAATAATATTGATATTATAACATAATTCTATAATCGGAATATTGTCCAAATAATTCACAATCTCGGATTATGTATCTGTGCTAAATGTCACAGTGTATTCACTTTTCTGGTTTAAAATGAACTTTCTTTATTAAAATAGTGTGAAAAAAGCCACTTGTACTGTAAAGTATTATTTTATTTTACGAAAGAAGAAAAAGTTCTTTCTATAAGAAAATATTAGAAATTTATTAAATGTATATAATGTGTATGTTTAGTCAAATATGTAAATCAAAATATTTATTTAAAGCTTCTTTAAATATTTTCTGTAAATTTCAATTTTTTTGTATCAGAGGGGTTGCTTTAGTAATGTGACTCTACAAAAATATGTGCAATATAATATACTCAACTGTCGGAGCATTTAAATAATAAATACCCCTGTTAAGTTCCAATTTACTTTCTAGTATACAAATGATTGGAACTTTCAATTAATTATCTCTTTATAACTACTTTACTATCAAAATGGTCACCTTTTTGTTTTTTGTCCACAGTTACGGAGACATACCGATGTATTATTGAAAATTTAAAATATTCCCCAAAGTATGAGTTTTTATAACCCAGCGTTAAATTTCAAAGGTTCTATCAACACGTAACGCATATTTGAGTAGCCACAAGTTCCCGACCACACCTTGTATCCTTACTGTCGTCTACTCGGATGGACTTATGTGTTGAATGTATATTATTGTTTATTTATATTTAGAATATTTATTTACATATCACATTATTGTAATACTTGTATTATAAAATTATAATGTTTATCTCCAGTCATAGAATCAGTCGAGATAATCAAACATCAGCCGCATCACATTGTTTCGATGGTCCTAGAATTGTTTTACGGCCGAGGCATAATTTTGAGTTTGTCCAAATGTTATTAGGGAGTTAAGACTAGCATATTGCAACACTTGAAAGAAGGTAATATGCCAGTCTAGGCATTTAGGGCCCTAAATGCCCAGACTGGCATATTTTCTTCGAAAGGTAATGTATAATGTGTCGGTCATTTTTGAATAATTAAAGTTTTTAAATTCCAACTTAAGTGTTAATGTTAGTAAAATGATTTGTGATACTCTTCTGAATAAATGCATTTTCCAATGGTGCTATGTTTATACAGTTTGTAGAATGATTATGTAGAGAGGGCACATAATATGTATGTATGTATGTTTGTTTGTTTGCAACTGGCACTCGGCCATGTTGACAACACGTGTACGCAGTGACTAGTGACATAGACAAGTGCCTTGTGCCTGCGCACACTTAATTGCGAGACTATATTGTAGTTCACGGTCTCCGGTGCCGAGGGGAGACCGATTATTGTTACGACGGTGTTTATATTTATTTGGCAATTCCTTTAAACACTGTATAATGAAATGCTGAATCTCTGCATGTTTGTAAAACTATTAAACAGCATGAAATATTTCAACTTTTAATTTTATAATAATTATACACACTTACATTGGTTTTGATTGTATTCAATTGTTTTTTCTTTTTGGCACTCGAGCTTCTTTATATTGTTCACTATAAATAATATAAAATTAGCTTTTCTCGTACTGTTCCTTATGAAGCAAAAGTACTTTTAACAAGTTATTTATTTAATAAATGCTACACTTTACTAATGAATTTAAGAAGGAATGCCTCATACATAGACTGAACACTGTTTATATTGTTATTCGTTGGTCTTTTGAATAATTTATTATTTTGTTATTTTGATTTAACATGTTGGTTGTACGATATTTGAAAAATAAAGTTGCGGTTTGAAAGTAATCTATGATTTGTTCTTTCACTTCGCTTTTAACCTTCTCTCTTATTTTTGTGTACAGTGTAGCTGTATCGTGACTTCTATTTATATTCCTATCAACGTAAAAAATATCCTCAAAAAATATTATATAAAAAAAAACAATGTAAAGAAGCGCCGTGTAAAAAAAATGTTAATTAGCGCTTATATTATTAGAAAAAAAATACTTAATAATACAATGCATGTATTTTTAAAAGAGGAAAAAAATGGAATATGTAAAATCAATAATAACTGGACGACTTCAAAAAAATATTGACTTGTATGTAAAGGTAAGAAGGACACTTCATAATTCATTCATACACATCAAGTAACCAACTACCGCAACGGAAACTCTGGAAGTGCAGTGGACGGACTGATGATGACATTTCGAAATTCAAAAAATAAACATGATTATTCAAAAATAAATTACACACGCCTTTTTTATAAAACTACACACATAAATAATATAAGGATTTTGGTCACCTATGATCACAATGACTTTTTTATGTTGTCAAATGAACACTCGATAAAATACTCTAAATCACCTTTTGATGGATGTTGAACATTTTAAACTGCACATTAATAATAAAGGAATTTCTACAAATATAATGTAATTTTGTATCTATGAATCATGAACAACCACATGAACCCCGAAACAATATGTTGCAGTAAGATCTTAATTATAATCTATGGCAGTGCTTTCACTTCAAGCTAATTCAAGCAGATTGGAACAAGACTTCATTAAAATACAATTTATTATGTTATCGGATTTTTACACCTTATTTTAATAATATAAAATACTAAAAAATATTATTGTATTCAATATTTTTAGACGAGGAAAAAACACAAAGAGCCCTCGAAGTGTTTCTAATAAAGAAGAAAACAGTATAGAGAGTGTGACATATTAATGTTTATTTTTATATTGCATTCCATAGAAATAAAGTATTCCGTAAAGGTTCCTGTGTAAGAATATTACTGTAACTGTATGGGATTCTTAAATCTTTGTAGATGTGTACACGATTCAATCCTCGGGGGATTCTATCAAGAAATGTTGAAATATCTCTATTCTATACAAGATGAAAGTATATTAAAGAGACCCATTCTCTTATTTGAGTACACTTAAAAGATTGAAAATGCGGTCAGAATAAAATTTGTTAGTAAGTGTGGTACTGTTTACTCCAAAATGTCATTTACATTCTTTTGGAAGTTTTCTAAAGAAAAAGGTTCTTAATGTAACAAATGCTTATAATCACACAATAACCCATTCCACCATGAACATAAACACATAATACACTCTTTAACTTTGTTAATATGTTTTTAAAGTAGTATCAGGACTAAAAACGCATACAAAATAAAAGAAATGTATTTTGGTGTGGTAATTATTTATTTTACAATATATAAACAAATTTTAAATAATTATTTTCATGAATACAGTGCATTTTAAATCAATTTTACGAACAAACGCCAGCATTGTGATTTAATACCAGTATTGCATCGCCCGGAGATTCTCATGTTAACTTCAGTTAATGTTATATTTCCAAACGATCACATTAATGTGTCTGCATACAAATTAACTAATGCAAACAACTCTGGCTTTGCGATTTCTACTTCCTCTCGAAGTATAATTACATCGGATCGATAAAAATTAATATTGGGTGTTCTCTGTTGACAGGTCCTATAGACGAGGAGCTTACTACCTTCCCTACTGACCTCAAGGAAGTACCGCTATCAGGAGACATTACTAGTTGCCGACTACCGGTTGTGTAGTGCCCCTGACTTGCGTATTTAACAGTACGCGTGACTATTTCTGTTAACTTGTGTGAATCAGTGACGGGATGAATGAGTATTGCCAATAAAATGGTGAAAGTGGTACAAACTTTTAAACATTTCACATTTAGGAAATTGCATTAACTTAACTGCACCCGACGCTGCAGACACAATTCCATCTCTCGGAGTCAGAAAAGTGTAACTCGATTTGGACTATTTTACAAGAGAAGCCAAAAACAGATTTTAAAAGAAGTAAATATTTTAAACAGATATTTTTAAAAACAAATGAGATGTTAGTTTTAAAAAAAGGGTAAAATTTTTACTTTTTGAACCAGTTTTTGGGCTCTTCTGTAAAGTAGGCAAAATTGAGATACGTTTATCTGGCTTTAAGGGTTGAATTAAAATAATTATCTTTTTTTTTTTTTTAATTTTGACATAATATTAGCTTAGAATGTTTCATAAATTGGTGTATTTTATTACTTTCAACATTGATACATTGGTACATACCAAATGCTGTGTTGGTGGGATTTTCTGTTGGTGTAGTTTTCATATAAACAATTATTGTGAAAAACTTGGCTTGGTAATTATATTGGAAGATTTTTTGCAGGTTCACAATGTATGTAATCGATATAAAAATTAGTGTGTCCCCAAGAAAATATTTTAATTATTTCACTCACGAATTCTGCAATGACTACAATATTATGTTTGTATTTAAAAACCGTAAATAGTTTATAATATTTACAACTACGACATGAATATATGTGCAAATTCAATATTGTTGATACAATAATAATGACCTTTCTATTGATATGTTCAGTTTTGTATATGTACGTATTTATACATAATTTACATTATTGATCGTAATGATGTGCCCATCTTTGCAATTTTACATTTTTACAATATTCAGTATTCTTTTTGACCCGAAAATTTATATTTGTAAAAAAAAAATTAAACTAAATAAATTAGTTTTACATTTGTAGTCTGCTAGATTGTGAAATTTTCAATATTTTTTGTGCCGTAATTTGACATACACATATATATTACTGCTTTACCAGATATCGATAATTGTAAAATCTATCGCACTAATATATGCTTTATATTGATGTTCATTTATTGAAAAAAAATCATTTTCAATTGATTCTTTGTAAAAAAAATCTGTATTGCTAAAATTAATGTTCAAAGTAAACCAATATCCATAGTATACAAAATATTTTGTAGAATCATTGTCCTATATTATCCATAGTTTATAAGAAGTTGATGTATTATCTTTGTACACGAAGCTCTCAATGAATAACGCAATAAAGGAAAATAATATGGCAAAAAAATGCGACAAAAGAAAACGTCGTCAATGAATTCTGAGAGCTTTGACACGTAACGTCATTTTTGTACGCTTCAATTGTATAGAAGTATATTTGTCACAAAGTCCGATGTAATGTTATGTGAATATCCATATTGAGTGCACCTCTATAACAAATGAAAAAGTTTTCAGATAAAATAAGATTATGCGGCCGATTTGATTTACAAATGAAATATTACATTTTGTTACGAGACCACTTGAATTTTTTCAGAGCACTGCTATACTAGGAAGCGCAGATTCTTCCGCATTCAGGGCTGGTAGAGAGTCTTCAGGATCGCACTGCAAGTGTATTTATAAAAACTAAACGGAAGGATATGTGATAACTTATAGTAGTGCTATAAATAAATTCAAGCAGTCTCATAATAAAGTGTTTTATTCAATAAATTAAATCATGTAATTCCACAATGTAAATGCCGATTTAAAAAATAATGACTTATTTGATTCATGTGATAGTGGAACTAATTCGTCATTTAAACTTTGACTTTTAACAAAAATAAACCTGGAATCTATGTATGTACATATGTGAACAAACTCGCAAAGGCAAAAGTAAAATGATGGACGCATGTTTACGAGAGATTAATTGTACGTATGAAAACATGGGCTAGTGATCATTTCCATGCATATGCCCTGTAGCCATCATGCGTATGTATCACATGTTCAACATCCTCGTTATTTGTCAGATACAAGCACAACACGTAATGTCACGGGGTAATTACTAGGACTAGCTAACTTCAAAATCAGCATTTGTGAGTTAACCACTTGAAACACATTTTTTTATCCTCCACGAATGCTACAAGTAGACAAGTCATGCATTCAAATCATCATAATATGAAATGAATAGTGACTTGCCTTTTTCTAGCATTCACGGAGGAAGATACAAATGTGTGTTTATGGTGGGTAACTCCAAAGTGCTGATTTCAAAGTTACCTAGCTGTAGTAATCATTCCACAATATATAATTCTTCTATCTTCTACAGAGTACTGGTAAATTTTGTGTAGGATAATCTTTTTGCCATTAATTTGGTGAATGGAAAGTATCATTTGTTTTACCTTGAAAACAGATCAGTATTAAATTTTCTTAAACGTCATATACATGCATGAAATTAAAACATAAATTTCCTGTGCATATCATTTTGTAGGTAATTTTCTTAGCCACCACAACCAACGTAGATAGAATAAGTCAGTCATATTTCTATTCTCTATGCACATGTGTTTTAATTTAGAGAAATGTCAGGAAGTACACATACTTAATACATTATTTATTTATGTATTTATTTTCACAGAAAAAAAAAAAATTCTTTAGTTTCTACACAAAGCAGCGCCAATCTGTAATCATTTCAAATCTTCTAACACTTAAATTGATTTGTAATAGTTTTCATTAATCCTTTTATAGTTTTTTTTCCTATGAAAGCTTTCCTCAGCTGATTAGTTAAGTAATATAGTATAGATGGCATGAGATTGCATCTAAATTCGTGGCATGTTATTTATCAAACACCCATTTTGTCTTGTGTTTGCTGAGTGAATAACCTGGTGTGATTTTTCAATAATTAAATCAACTAAATGAAAAGGCACAACTTCTTCCGAGTTTTTACACTTTGACAGTGTTTTTTTTTCTTCGTGCGAAAATAACTATTTTTAATTTGATCACTTATTGCATATTGTACATGAATTCAGTATGTATCCCCCGGAAAACAGATAACCTGCTCAATATTTGGGATTTTCAGAGTTGCTATGCGTAAGTTGTGAGTATCACAATATTTTGTTTTTTGGAATTTACGTCAGTGTCTGCTTTTGGTACAAATTTTGACACTTTTCAATACAACGGAATAATATAAAATGCTTCAAAAAGATCAAGAACAATATGGAATCTTTCGCCAAATACCCTGTCCAAAAAATATTTTGTTTTTTAGCCTGTGTTTAACAGACACTTTTCTTTTATTTTTCCTTCTACGCATTCTTTGACCCCGGGCGGGTAGGAAATCTATCGCCCTTATTTGAGTTATCTTAAGTGTGCCAGCTGTTTGTTTAAATCTTCAATAGTCAGACATTTCTTCGGTCTTAAAGTTTGCTTCATGTTATCCATTAAGGTGGATATGTCATTATGGACCTCGTTCTTGTGGGTTATTTACTTTTAATAGTGAGAAAGAGAGAGAGTACCCTCACCCCGTTATATGCATAAATCTTCAGGTAAGTTGGTTATAAATTATTTTAAAAAAGAACACATACATCTACAAAAAGAATGAAAATAAAAAAATGAGAAAAATTATATTGGTCAAAGTATGTAATAAAGATTTTAAATAATAAATTGGATAACCTCAATTTTGTTTTTTCTTTTGCCCTTAATGTTGTTTACTATCCGTAAACTAATACGTTTACAGTATGATGATTTTCTGCACAGGGATAGCCGGAGAACAAGCGTCACCAAACATCCTGACTTGACTCCCTTGGGAAAATTCTTGGTGGAAAATTAATTCATATTAAAACAGAATAACGATGCTATGCATTTCCATGGACTAATGGATTGTCATTTGTTATATTGAATGGTTTTAGTAGTATCGTTTTGAGTGGCAGATTCTTTATTACATTTCGATTGCCCCAAACAAAAAATAAAATTGTGAGGCCCGAAGAAGCGATAATTCTAGGTGTCCACAACCAGCCAATGAACGGATCAAAAGCCCCATAAATGCTGAGACTTACATATTTCCTCAAAAATGGTTTCCATCTTGAGGAAATATGTAAATGTTGCAACAGATTGTCCGAGAACCTGATCAACCGGGGCCCGATAGGCCGATTAACTAGGGGCCGAATTCTCTATCATGTAGCTGTCGGCGACAGCCTAATTGTTTTCTGCTGGTAAATAATAAAATTCAAAACGTACTGCTATTATAGAATTTAAAAGACTAATAATTTTAATTGTTAAAAAATCGATGTTTTAATTTTGTTTAGTTTATTGTGCATTAATAAAGAAATATTTAAATATTAAATAAATTTTCACTATGTTGTTAACTGAAGAGCTTGCACGTTTGTTATATAATCGATGATTAGTAAGTTGATGAAGAAAGAGCTGTGTTGTGTAAACAAATGACGCTGCATTTGGAGCTGATCTGTGATGTCTCTATGTTTAGCACCTCCTCGCCTATATAAATGAATAATTTAATTTTACGGTACAGTTCCCATCTTAATTCTCCAGAGCAAGTGCATAATTATTTGCAACAATTCACATTAAGCTTTTCCGAAAGACAAATAATAACACTATGGCATTTGTAAGTATTCTTATATATTTCACTTTGATGTTATCCAAGATGAGGAACAATCGACTTTCTGAAAAATGCCTGATGTTTCATGCTATGTTATTACAGGAATTGTCATAAAATACGAATTGTTAAGTAATTAGGACACACTTTATTTTCATGCTGGTCAGAATTGTTTATTTTACACATTTCAATAATACAAAATGACTTTTTGTTAAATCTGTTGATTTGGGATGAATTTTGAACATCAATCAAAGTATCCAATGCAAGTTCTTGTATGTAACTTCTACCAGTAAACAACTCTATGCCAAAATTCCCTAAGTCAGCCTGTTGCCTGTATAGCACCAAGGTACCAATGACAATCGTTGAATTTTATGAAATAAGAATTATTTTATTTTAAAAAATTGAGCTCGAAAAAAATCTCTTACTCTCTGCGTAGGCATAATTCAATTACCTAAATACAGCATAAAACATATATTTTAAACATAAAATTGGTTGTGTGGGAGATCCCGGGAGATGTCACAATTTTATGAATTATGGTTAAAATTTTATAAAATCGAGGTATTTTACGAGTGAATAAAACGGTATGAAAATGTTTACTCTTGCTAAACATTTGACATGTTCCATCATTTATGCAGTAGAGAAATAGTGAATGGAATAAATCTACTATGAAACAATGTTTTAATTTGATAAATGTTTGCACCATATGAATGTGTACAAAATTGACTACAGTAGGTACTTGTTAACATTAAAATCCAATAAAAGGCAAAATAACAATGTTTTAAAAAGCAGGGGTTATCAAATGGTGTATTGTTTGCAACAAAATAACCATAATTCGGATGGTGGCTAATCACTGTACCCGGAAAACCTCGATGTTATAGTAATTAGCCGGTTATGCAAATATGTAACTGTATCTTATAAAAATTAAACACAGGTTTTTCATTAAATATTGACCCATCTATTTTTACTCATTCTTAATCACTCGCCGTTTTTAATTTTAATGTCGTTTTCATAGAATTAAGAATAGTCCAGAAAGAGCGTAGAATCATATTTGAATACATCGGACTGTGTCCAATGATTATCCCATTATGCGCCGCGCGCATTCGTGATGTCGCCGCGTAATGTTGCACGATGGGAAAAAATATAATTATAACACAAATGTAAGGTTAAAAAAAAAAGCAAACTGTAAATTTTTCTAAAAACTTTTTGTGCACGCGGAAATATTGATTGACACAACATAGTAGATAAGTAAATGGTCATTTAATAAGAGTGTTTAAATTATGATCTTTAAACTTATCTTTAAAAATATTAAATAAATTTTATTTGACATAAAACAGATATTTTTGTATCATGTTAAATAATATTTGATGTTTTAAAGATAATGTCGGTCAAATGTCCACCACAGAGTTATTTAATCCGAGATCCAATTTTCATTAGATGAGCAAGGTAGGGTAAAAAAAATTACTATCCTGGCAACACTAACAAAACGTTCATTTTGTTTCTTCGACAATCTGACGGATGGAAAAATAAATCAATTTTTCAAGTAATGCATTTGCTACGTACGCATTCATTTGCTAATTACACATGAAATGTGATTTCATCCTGTTTCTTTAAGATCTTAGCAGTATTACTACACTTTAAAAGGACACAACCCGGCATAGTTGAATTCAAATCAGGAGTTGCGTACTGAGCGACGTCTACAAATAAACTAATGGGTCAAAACGTAAACCTACTCATTTATGAGTAGTTTAGTCGCCTTCTGTTGATGTGCGTATGCGGTTTCTGGACTATTCTTAATTCTATGGTCGTTTTATAATTATTTACCAATGCTAATAACAACCAGTATAATATATTGTAATATTTCAATTTAAATTTCACAGAAATGGATAGTACTTTTATCGCTCTGCAATATAATCTACCTCGTGCAATTATCTGAACAGCGGCCACAATTTTCTGATGAAGAAGTATTTTCATCTATTTTTGAAGATTCCTTTGAGGGATCAGAAAGTCAGTACGATGACTCTTCGTCATCTGAAGAAATTTTCGTACAGTCAAAAAGAGACGTGTCTTCTTTGAATGGCAATGAGAAAATTAAAACGGTTTTCAACAGTAGTCACATTTTTAATGAAACTTTTCTAGAAGAATCAGGAAAAAACGTGCCCACTAGATCTAAGAGAAGCTGCTTGCCTGAAGAAGACGGACAGCACGTTGATGTCCCAATCACACAATCTTTTGTCCCTGAACCAGTATTAAGAAAGCGTTCTATCGAATTCAAAACTAATCTAAACGATTCCCATAGGAAACGGAGACAAATTAATGAAAACATGTTTAAATATCAAGTTGGGTCAGAATTAGTAATTGGGGATGATGTGCTATTTCCTGGACATAATTTAAGAAAACGTCGATCTGATGACAAAAATTCCAAACTGTCACAAGAACCCTTAGCAGAGCCTGCTGTTATAAAATATGAATCTCAACTTTCCGTCAAAAATGTTATTCCTGGAGCCAAAATTAAAAGATCAGCCGATGAAGAAATAGAGGATATTGAATTAAGGAACGAAAAAAGAGGTGAAATAACTTACGTGATAAACGAAAGAAGAGAGATCGCCGATCTGGAAGTTGCTGAAAGTAGTCTTATTTATAAACCATTATTCAGGTACAGGTCACAAGTTGGTCAGCATAGAAGAATTAGAAATTAATCTGAATGTGAAAATTTGTATAATCAATCTAGTTTATTTCCTACATTGTATACCTGTACAGTTAAATATATCTAATTTGTTTGGTTTGTGGCCTTATTTTATTTTGTTTTTTTTACAAAAATTATATTTTTCAAATACTGACTAGTATTAAGTTCATAAAACTAAAAAAAACAATTCATCTTAACTAAAATACAGTACCTATTATTATTGAGTTTGTCCAAATGTTTGAAGACAAAAAAGTGGCCACTCAAACCAGCCAGTGACAGATCATAAGCCCTGTAAATGCCTAGACCTTCATATTACCTTTTATAAAATGTTCTGCATTTTTGTTGCAATGAGTTAATCTTATACTCCCTGGGGCGGTGAAACCCATTTTTTTTGTCTACAGACATTTGGACAAATTCAGAATATTAAAAATTAAACAATTTTTAAAAGATATTGCATAATCTTAGCAAGCTGATCATTATTTGTTTCGTAGCTACTTATAGCTATTCGTGAACATACCGCCAAATGGTCATTTGTCAAACGGAAATAATATTTGGTTTCGATCGCATTAATTGTAGAAAATGCAGATTTGCAGAGGAAAGAGGATCCAAAAAAGTTGTCAAATACGTTGCACAGTTCCTACTTTAAAAAAAAGAAAGGCGGGCAACTAGGAATGACTCCGCGGTCGACGCTTTGCCCACCTATTCCTCAGAACAGTAAATCCTATTTTTTTGCCATGGAACCCAATTGATCCACTTTTTTTTGACGAAACCCTATCTCGACAAAAAAAGTAGGTTGACAAAAATGTTATTATTAAGACCCATGACACCTTATTGTTTAAATGTTCGACTTGAAAAGAAAGACCAGAAAGAATATTTTTTTAAAGGGGAAGCCATTTATCGATAAATCCCCGGCGTCAACTGCCTGTTTTTTTACGACAATACGCCCTAATTCTCGGATCCCTTGGTGACCCTTCATCGAAACACCCTTTAGGAACCGCTGCCTAGAGAGTTATCAAGATTGAAATTTATTGCAAACAGAGAAGAGAGAAAACATAGTTTCGAGAAAGGAATATAGGAGTCTATGCATTTACAGGTCTTGTGACTTGTCAGTGGCTGGTTTAAACGTTTTCCTTCTCTGTTGCAATAAATTGACAGTACCTACACATGACTATTCTTTGGTGGTAATATTATTTTTTTTTTCTTTCTGTCTTTTCTTGAAAAATATAATAAATCAGATTTTAAACAAACAAACGGGTGCGAAGGTTTTCGCGGTCCCTGTTATTAATATGTTTCTTTTTTGGGTGATACCGTGTGTGTTGGATTTGTTCCGACGTTTCGGCTGCCATTGCTGGAGCCATCTTCAGGGTAAACTGAGTGATCACTCGTGAATTTTACAAAACCATTTCTATTTTTTCAAAGACCAAGAGCCACACCTCACTTTTGGCATTAGATCAATGACTTTTGATGTACATCCAGATAGCAATTTACACTTGCCTCAAGCTCGTATCGAGTTTGAAGTATCAAAAGTTCAAGCTTGACACAAGTTTGAGATTGCAACTCTGTAAACTTGAGGCAAGTTTAAAACAAACTTCCTAGTTACCATCCAACAAACATGCATGATGTTTGTTTTTTACAAAAAAATCAAACATCATGCAAGTTTGGATTTATTTAGCAAAAAAAAAAACAAAAAACAAACCAAAAAATACAAAAAAAACACAAAAACAAGAAAAAGGAAAAAATCAACAAAAAAAACTAAACAAAAAAAACACAAACCAAAAAAACAAAAAACACGAAGCTTCTTAAAAATATTTATATTAAATAAAATATCTTGTTATTATTACTCAGTATATTTATTTTGAATAAATAATAAAAAGTACGGGCTATTTTTGCCAAGAAAGTCAGATGATGTGATGACAAATAATTCATGTCAATTGGCTGGAGATCAGAGTCCGGTGCATTATTTTGTCTCTCAACTCTGAAACAAATAAATAAAACTGTTTTATGACTTACTAGCTTTTCGACTAGCGGGATTTCTGATGGTAAAAAGTATCCGATATTCAAATCAAATTTTTTTGCAAGGGAAAACATTTTGGGAAGGACATATGGAAGTCTAGATATTTACTGGGCTTATGTACTGTCGTTGGCTGGTTGAAGTGGCCACTTTACAAACTGTGTAACATTAAGCGTTCTGCCTATGTTTAAACATCTTCATTTCCTCAACTCTTCCATCTGTTAACTTTAGAGAAGTATAAGAGGGGGTTAAAGTATTGGTTTATTATATCGACATATTATCAACAGCCTTTTCGTTCTGTAAATAAAACATAATTCAATCAATTCAATTCAATAATAGTATAATGTTTGTGATATTTAATAAATTAATCAGTTTAAACTATTGTAAGCACTATGCAGTGGATGAGATATTAATATCATACTTACTTTTAAAGAGCTTTTAACAAGACGGTTTTGTCGAGTGACAGTGCAACAAAAACTCATTTTTAATATTTTTTTCCCAGTGGCATATCAATATTTTATCCTTTAAACTGAGTATTAACACTTCGACAATATTAAAAGTTTTAAAATCGCCGGAAAAACGTCCAATGATAAATGCGTAATCAAAAATGACATGAAACCCACGGACAAAAACGGTGAAATATATCATTTTTATATGACTTTGATAGTATTGCCAATCTGAATGTTGTTTGGAATTAACCACTTTTTTGGATATTTGTCATGCACTGATTTAATTTGGTGGCCTCCGTGGTGTAGTGGTTAAGACATTTGGCTCACACATGGAAGGTTCTGGGTTCGATTCCTGGTGAGAACTCAAAAATTTAATGTGATTTTCTTAAGACTGGGCGTACCGTGCTGTAATTCACCACTGTAATTGGCCCTTACGGCCTGTTGTAGTACCAAAAAATAAACGGTCCCGTTGAAAAGTCCTGGGATTAAATATAACAGTTTGAATAAAAAAAATTAAAAAAAGAATTCTCTCCATATTTTTATGTATAAGGGCAATGTGTTGATCATCACCATATGACTTCCGGATTCTGAAATACCATTCTTGACATAACAAGATTCCAGCAAGTTTTGTCAAAACTTGTCTCTTCAAATTTGTCATAACAATATTCCAGCAACTTTAAAAAAAAACTTGTCGCGTCAAATTTTCCTTTTCAACCTTCCATCAATCTTAAATCAAGTTTGTACCAAGTTTCACTGCTATCTGGGCAGCTTACACCTCTGCTGTTTGTCAATCAAGGTAGGCTCATGAGACATGCCTCTAACCATCATATCTGATATCGGCCATAGGACGCATGGCAGGCAGAGTACGGTGCTGTTTGGTACTGGGTCAACGCCCTTTGACTACCAATGTAATTCATGAAGTACATGAATTCGATGGTCGAAAACTGATACATAAATAAATATTTACACCTCAAAACTATAAAAATATATTAGTTTATACATCTATTAACCAATATGTTTCTTTTTTGGGTGATACCGTGTGTGTTGGATTTGTTCCGACGTTTCGGTTACCATTGCAGGAGCCATCTTCAGGGTAAATGTGTGTGTTTAATTACTAGTCATTTGTAGCGTGTCGCAGTCGGCAGTAGGCACATTTCTATTCATTTTTGTAGTATGCAGTGCTGGGAACCATGTGGAGTTTAATTTAAGCCTGTCGTCTTTGTATCACCCAAAAAAGAAACATATTGATTACAGCAACCGTGAAAACCTTCGCAACTATCTATTAACCACTTAAAAAATATTTTCAATACGTAAAAGTAATATCTTACCTTAGAAAAAAGTTTAAATCCTTGTGACGCCCAGCCAATTTGAACCGCCAAAAGCATCGTTATAAAACCCAAATAACAGAACAAGCGTGGGCTACCAACTTGTAAACTATATTATTTCATGTAGGGAATATCGTTGACTAGATGTGTACAAAAAATGGAGTAGGTTGGTTAAAAAAATAAGGTGATATTATTGTTATTCTTCGAGTACCTGAGGAATGACGCTGGTAGTGAAAGGGTTAAATACGTTTATGTTCATGTTATTATCATGTTAATATTTTGAATCGGTCTACTTTATTATGAAAATCCCTCTCCTCCTCTCCTCCACTCTATTTTCTTATACCTTCTTGCCCTTTTTTTCTCTTGTTTTAAATATTATGTTATTTTTTTCTCTTTACTGTGTAATTTCATTATATTTGTGAAAAAAAATAACTGGGGGTATGTACTATTTTTTATTCTTATATAGCAACTGTTGTTTTCCCTAAATAAATAATATTTAAAAAAATATATATAATATTTTTTTTAAAGATAAATACTTAGTTCTTATTACTTTTTACTCAAATATTTAAGTTTTCAGACTATTTCCTCAATGTCGTAAATAACTTGTGCTGGAATGTTAACCTCGGACCTTTGGCTCGTGAGTCCACAATACTACCACAAGACCACAACCCGGTTATGACATGTACATCACAGAGTGGGTCAATAATGTATGAAGTTTTTTATTTTTTTAGACATCAAAGTAAAAGGGGTATAAAAAGTTGCATTTTGGATCACATTATTAGAAAAAATATTCCATACTACTTTTGGCCCTCAACCGAGGTTTAAAGTTTATAACTGTCTTAATATTTTGTTAATTATCTATATTGATAAAATAATTCTTTTGTTAGTAAAGATATAACTTAATCACATTACAAATTCGAACACGTTTTAAAACTACCGAAATGCAAAAAGTTTACACTCCGCGGAACTGATTCCGTTGAGCGCCTGGCTAATATTGACGAAAACAGTGGATCATTAAAACCATGCTATCCATTTATTACAAAACAAAATGCAACTCTCGCCCGTAGATGCTTATTTAATAAGATTCAACGCACATTATAAAATTTGATTGGACCGATTTCCTTACTTAAATACGAAATGACAGCCGGTTTAGCGCAAAAAAATGACTTTTTCGAAAACTTCAAGCTCTGATTGAGGGTCAAAAGTAGTACAAAATATAACATTATTTTGGTACGTGTATTTTGTACATACACAAATCTGGATTTCTCCCAAGGGGGAGTAGGTATATATTTCTATATATACCTACTCCCCCTTGGGAGAAATCCAGATTTGTGTATGTACAAAATGCACGTACCAAAATAATGTTGTGTAATAAGATCTGGTCAAAATATAAGTAAAAATAAATTGCAGAGTCATCTGCAGGCGATTACTAGTACTTAATTTAACTCGGAAGAGTCTTAAATACATAAAAATAAAGTAATATGCTAATTAAAAATACTTAACTTCAATATCAATACATAGATGGCGCTCCAACTCGCTTGTGAATGGTTTCTCATTTAATAACATATATACAAAAATCAAAAAAATGTTACCTGTGTGGATATTAATATAATAAACTGCCTGATGACCTTAAAAATGAAATGTCGAGTGGTAAATCTCAAAGACCAGAAATGAAGACCTATTTCTTGAATCTTTTTGAAAGTGATAGTTTTTAGCTCAGTTTCTGTGAATAGTCTATATATTGTGTTTTAGGTTTAAATGTTTTTCTTTTCTTTTTTTAATATTAAGTTCACAGAATGTTTAAATGTTTTTATTTTCTTTTTTAATATTAATTTCACAGAATGTTTAAATGTTTTTCTTTTCTTTTTTAATATTAAGTTCACAGATTGTTTGAATGTTTTTATTTTCTTCTTTAATATTAAGTTCACAGATTGTTTAAATGTTTTCTTTCCTTTTTTAATATTAAGTTCATAGATTGTTAAAATTTGTTAAAATTTTTATTGTTTAAATGTATACTATGTATTGTTACAAGAAATGTACTATTTTTTTTATGTACCGTCCCAAATGAGTTTTCTCGTACAACTCCTGAGAATATAATATCATGATATTCATGTCTTATATGTTTTATAATAAATAAAAAAAAAAAAAAAAAAAAATATTCGCTAATAAGCGGAATGGGGAATGTTGTAGTACTTAAAGTGGCCACTTAACCCAGCCAATGACAGGTCATAAGCCCTGTAAACGCTCGAATATCCATAATCCTGAATTTGAAAAAATTCTACCTCATCTCTGTAGGGATATAAATAAAAGTATAAAATATTTTTTGCATTCCGAGTAATCCAAAAAGCAACGTTTTAAACCCCTTTCATGTCAAAATTCGGAAAAAAAATTATCAGCCTATCCTAATCACAGTCCTTTGCAATAAGCTTGTTTTAGAATCTTTACAGGCAGTTGATATGTACCAATCTAATTTGTTGACTTCGACAATATTCTGGTGATTAACACTGTTCAATGACAGTCCTACAATATGACGGGATAGTAGTTTACTAGTTTATAATCAGTTTGCTGCATTAATTCGCACCTCTGCATATCTGAGCAAGCAAGGTCTCTGTCATCCTATCCGAATCAGGTTCATGACTGCTAAAATCATTTTGAAGTATTATTCAAAACATGCATCAATTTATTCATTAAAAACTAAAATCATGTAAATATTTTGGTTGAAAATGTCGATGGTTTCCATAAATAATGTTATTCAATACTACCCAAGTACTAACAAAAACAATCTAGTTTTTAAAATATTAATTATATACATAATAATAACCTTAAATTAGTCCACTGTTTTATTTATTTTACCTCTTCTTTCTAGTTCAAACAATCCCTTGAAATATATATTTTTTAAAAATTAATTTAATTTATGTAAGGGCTGGTTACAAATTTAAAATTGTTTCAGCCATTTAAACCAGCCAACGACAGATCATTAGCCCTGTAAATACCTAGACTTCCATATTCCTTCTCAAAAATATTTTCCCTCTATTGCAACAAATTTAGATCTGAATATCTCGCTAGGGAGGAAATCCAGCCCGTCTGCAATCATTTGGACATACTGAAAACTTAAAAAACTTATTGAATCAACTAACTGGTAAAAGAATAAGTATAAACATTGGAAAATTGTTTTCAGGCGTTGCCTAGTAGGTGAATTGGTTAAGCCGGATGAATCTCACCCACATGATAAAGGTTTCAGCTCTATTACTTCCCAAAAGTTAACAGATAGAAGAGTTGAGGAAATGCGGATGTTTAAACACAGGCAGAATGGTGAATGTTAGACAGTGTGTAAAGTGGCTACCTAAACCAGCTAACGACAGGTCACAAGCCCTGTAAATGCCGAGAGTTCCATATTCCTTTCTTAAAAATGTTTTCCCTCTGTTGCAACAAATTAAGACTTTTTTGTGAATGGTTATGACAAGGTCACAACGACAACTGGTCATAACATTTTTATTTTAGTCTGATGATGTTTCGATGGAAAGCCATAAGATCTCCAGAGCCTCGATTATGATGGGAAGATAAGGACGTCATACCTCCACCATGACGGTAAAGTTGAAGATAAATTCACTCGAGCGATTACTAAGATACACTAGCGATCCCCTCACCATCAAGTTTTGATGTTAGTACATCGATTTGTATCGACGGGTCTAGAACCCTTCGATACGTTTATCTACGCATTAAAAGTTACAAAAATTTTGTTCCACCGAACAATTTTTAAATTTTTTACTGTTCTGAGGATGGAATTTTTTTATTCTCAAAATCCTGTTAAAAATATGAGAGAGAAAAAAGTAAATTTTGAAGTCGAATTAAATTCCGACATAGCTGTCAGTTTTTAAAATGAGTGGGTAGATGCTATGGCTAGACTGGCTAGATGCGGCCCTATTAACATACAAGAGCATCTAGCCGTAGAATGTTTCCACTGTAAAAAATAAATTTAGTTATTGTATTTTTTCCATCTGTTTTACTATCTTTCTGAGTGTAAGTATCGTGAGCGGCCTTGTTCAGTAGATAAATACAGACGATCGTTAAGTATACCGTCTTGGTAACTGTCAAAAGTCTTATAAAAATCATTAATTAGGAAGAATTAGGATTTATTGGAGTTTATAATCGCTTTGAAGTGGGCACTTTTTATCGCAGAAAATATAAATTAGAACTATTTTAAATTTCAATGAAGTAAGGAACGCGGACTAAATCTTTGGGTCATTCATTGGTTTATTTCGATCATATGATGTCGAGATAACAAGTCAATAGAACATACTGAGGTAGATACACAACAGGCCAGGAGGCCCAATTACAGTGGTGAATTACATCATAGAACACCCAAGCTTGAGAAAAATCACATTATTTTTTTGTGTTCTCACCGGGAATGGGAAACGAACCCGGAACCTTCCGTGTGTGAGTCAAGCTTCTTGACCACAGCACCACGGAGCCAATTGACATACTAATCCTGCAAAACTACATCAAATAAACTAGGAAATAAATTGAGGTATGTTACAAAAGTTTTATTTTTTAATGTTTGCATAGAAATAGAAATTCGTAAAATATACGTACAAATTTAGTTAATATAATATTGTCTGATATCATTAAAATAACCAATACTGAAATTTTCTTCTGTGCCAGTAACGACGAGCTTTATCCCCTCTGAGTTTTCTCTGTTGAAGCTGTCTGTAAACGAATAATGGACGAAATACAATATTATCCTCAGCTGTGACTAGAATTTCTTCATCGTCTTTTAAAAGTGTATTTTTCCTTGCATGATTCTGAGTATCTGGATTTATCTGGACATTATTTTCATTATCTCTGTAACGGCTGTCTGGTCCTGGTATTTGTTGTGTTTTGGTAAAGGAGCTGCTTATAATCAAGGGTGTATTGAACTCCTCGGTTCTCTGAATATCTTCAAATGATTTACTCTCAATAGGAATCGACATAGTAAGACAAACTATTAACATTATTTTTAAAAGACCACTTGATACCTGGAAAAAAATTAAAAAACTGTGATCAAACCGTGGGTTGTGGTCCTGTGGCTAGTGTCTCGGACTCACGGACCAAAGGTCCGTGGTTCGAATCCTACTCTACCCCAACTCGATTCCATTTTCTAATAGTGAGTTATTTACAACTCGTTGAAAATAGCTCTCAAAATGAAATATTTGGGTAAATCATAAGTACGCAAATATTTATTTTAAAATAATAATAATAATAAAATTGACTGTAAGAATCGGTCTCTGAATAATTTTTGCAATTCTGGATCAGAAATCCGACTGAAAATCACTCGCCAACAACTAGTAATAGTTCTACATTATCTCTGTCGCCAACCTGTCACAAAGTCGAGGCGCATAAAAAAAACTAATTGACCTGAATGCCTAAACTTGAGAAGAATCTATGAACTTACCATAGTATGTAACTTATAAAATGATTAAATTATCTATGGTAAATAAGTAAATAACACGATTTTTATTCAAAGAACAACCTTTCCAATGTAAACTTTAAGCGGTACAAACTGAATATGCCTTTTTTTCCTATTTTATACACGGTCCCAGGTGTGAATTAGTAAAGTGTGAATTTCAGCCACATGTTAACTGAACATTTTGTACCACATAATTAAGATGTTGAATATTCCTCCACTTAAATTACGTCACTTAGTTTGTTGCATGTTAAAATCTTTTCTCATCTGTGCAATATTTATTTAATTTATGACAAACAGTACATTTTGTTAAATTCTTAAATCTATTGATATTGGTGATTCAATGGTTACGAATATTATAACATGTATTAATTGTGAGAATCTGTTACCTATTTCAATGGATTAAACTCGTGATAAATATGAAATACAATAGGTAAAGCTTTTTCCTAATTGATTTGAACCATGTCAATACATGTAATGGGAGGAAAAATAAAGGGTAGACCGAATATGGTACGAAATGAACATAATGGCTCAGGAATCTTCGGCAGTGCCAGTGGTTTGAAATACCACATGCAGCAATGCTTATCGGAACGGTATAGGATATTTATTTATTTATATATACGCCCATTGGGCATTTTTAAAGACATATTTACACACAGAAAACTATTATAAAGGAAAGTAGAAAGACACACTGGTACAATGGTCTTGGTGGGAGCGTAAGAGAGGTGTTTATACTTGAATTTGATTCAGTGATACAAATGAAAGAAGACAAGTTGTTATCAAAGAAATCAAGACTGGTGTGTTTGTTGGCAGACCTAAGTATTATGGGTATAGGGGAATGAAAACCATAGTTAGTTCTATGGTTATCGGTATGAAAGAGTCAGTTTTGTCTGGGGTTTCTAGTTGGGATATTTAATTTTATTGAGCTCAGTAGTTCAGGCGCATCAAAGAGTGAGTTGAGAATTTTAAATAGGACTAGAAGGTTGGATTTATTTTGACGGTTTTGAAGAGAAGATATATTCACATGTTTTTTCCGACACATAGAATGTCGACCCAAATTCTAACATTAATAATGTATTCTTCTGTCAAATATCCAAAAGTGACATCATCTTCCCCGTAGCTGCCAATTTTTACAGTTTTAGTTTTCATATGGAATAAACTAAGGCAGGATTATGAATGTTATACAGTGTGTAAAAGTGATCACGCCAATGACAAGTAAGTCTAGCTTCCATTATTATTTATCCTAATAATAGGATAAATAATAATGGAATACTATGAATACCGATAAAAATATATGAAATGGATTTAGAAAAATGAGTTGTGTTTTCAAATCAATATGGATATTGTGGAGAAATGTTTCCATACATAACTTTAATAAAGAAATGTAAAAAAACATATCACTAGAAAACCGCGATAATTTTGACGTCAAGACTCGTAACGATGTTCTATTAAATTTAAACGGTGACAAACAAAACTAAATTTAAAAAAAAAATTATGCCACTTTACTTTTTATGATAAAAAATTTTTTTTTACTCGACATTATTTCATAGACCCTTATTAATTTAAAATTGTAAAATAAGTGATCTTTTCCTATTCCTCTATCTCTATTCCATACAACGACTTTTTGCATTTTTGTTGACTCCACAAATCTTAAAATAGGCAAATTGCATAGCATATCAGTGCGCATAGGAGTGGTCAGTAATTTATATAGGAGTCAATACGTACCTAACAAAATACAACCTTTTTTTAAATTATGATGTGTCGTTTTCCATCCCTCCGCATACAAGAAAAACAATCTAATTTCATAAAAATACTAGGTACATAATTCAAAATAAAATTATTATATTTCATTCCTTGAATCATTCTCTACGATCCATTTGCCTCGTAATCAATTGTTCACGGGGTAAATAAAATATTCCGCATGATCAATTTTTCTTTACCTACGATAAATTATTTGCACGGTCAAATCTTTTTTATTGGTACTATCAATATTGGTCTATTAATTCGTCTTGGTAGTTCATATTTACACAGTAAGCGGAAATCAAAACTGCGACATAAACATAATTAATTTCACGGTACGCATATTTTAAAAATAGCATTTTTTCTAGGTCAACATAAAATATTTAAAGCATTTTTTTTTAGATATCATTACAAAATCTTTGTATATTATTTTTTTCACCATTTTCCAAAAAATATTCTAATTTACTTTTAAAAATTCGACGGTTCGTCCAGCGAAAAACAAATAAAAAAGATTTTTTTTGAATTTCATAGTTTCTCACAAATTTCAACAGGTGCCCAACTAAGTTACGAACTTGTTAATTATAGGATGATATAGCGCGTTTTTACGTACTAAATGCGTTCGGAATTCCAGCTCAGGGTACGTATTCTGATAAGAAGTTAAAATTTATCTTCAATTTTATCTACAAAGTAAAATTGAGTTTTCTGTATGAGAAATATAATATGTTTACACTAAAAAAAAAATGTCCCATTACCAGTTACCGACGAAGATATTTTGAATTTTCATACAAATATACACACTTTCGTACGGATATTAGTTTATACCGTCTCAGCATATACCGATGAAGATAGCTGTTTATAATCGCGGCCCTGGGCCCCGATTACAATGGGAAGTTAACAGAGTTATCTTCGACTGAAAAATGGAAAAATTGAAAAATTGAAATTTACTTTCGAAAATATGTTTATTTGTATGAAAAATTGTACGTATTTACTTTACAGTTAAAATTTAAGATAACTGTTAACTTTTTATTGTTACCGGTTACGCATTTATTTCGATACAAGGGGAACATTTGCTGTAAATTAAAATAATAAAACCGAATACATTTTTTTATTAATAAACACTTTTTTTCACAAAAAACACAGCCTCTGAGTAGGTAAATCTCATTTAGCAAGAAAAAATAGAGTACCCATATTTGTCTTGTTTCATGTTAATGCAGAATAAAATAAATTATTTATATAAATAAAACGCTTATGAATAATTTTGTCACTGTATTATGGTTCATTACAAACATTTTTGAAGAAAGTACCAATAGAATCACATTTACATGATGAAGTTATGGATCACTATGCGTCATCTAAAATAAAATACTGTAAATGGATAATATACATCCAGAGTCTCCACAATAGAAGCTCGTCTAGTACTTTTTAATTTTTTTTTTCTTCTATTTTCTCTTTCCTTCTCCCTTTTTTTCAGCTGTCTGTATACAAACAAAGGCCTGAATACATAATCCTCCTCTGTCTGCATTATTTCCTCATTATCACTCGGCGTTTCTGGTTTTTTGGTTGTCAAATTATCATCAAACATCACAATATTCTCGACTCGATCAACCGATATTTTCTGGTTCGTTCCGTTGTCAACCTCGTATGACCCACTTTCCGTGAAAATGGATGCGTTTGGTCCAGATGTAACATTATTTGGATTATCCGTTAGGCCCAAAGTAAAAACAAAAAATGACAAACAGAAAAATGTATTAAACATTACAGTATAATATTACAACCGTAGAACCGCAGAACGTAGTGTATCTGAAAAATAATAAAAATGTTTGTGTAAATGACAATTTACAGTATTAGTTCATATTTTTACACTGTGTATAACTTTTCAATAAAATAGTTGTTATCTAACAAAACGATTTAAACCAAATTTTGAGCCAAAAAATCTAAAAGAGTATTCTAGAATACTATAAATATCGTTGACGAATTTTATTCACTGCGTTACTTCCTATCCGCGAGCAGTTGTGCTTAGGGTACTGCATTAGTACTCCAATGAGGAAGTTTAGTGCTACGGGAAAAAAATTAGAGCATTTAATTGTTTCGTCATCGGTTCGGCATCGAAGTTTCGTGAAAATGTATGAAAAAAAGAAAAGAAATGAACGACTTTGAACGTCGTCATAAGTTCTTCTAAATCAACCAGTGATAGAGCGTTGTGATAGATTTCCGGTTTACGGCCAATTCGCCAATCAGCAGAACTCACCGAAGAGAAAATGTGACGCCACACGCGGAGAAATTTTTAAATTTTAGAAAGCCATTGCGCTGATGTATAAAAATAATTTTAAAAAAAATTGGCTTTGATAGTCTGTTAATAAACACATGTTTTTTTAAACCCACTGAACTTCGTCGCAGCGTGTACGGATCACTTTTGTTACATGGAAGGTGAGGTGATCAGTTTTACGCTTCAGAAACAGGAACAATGAAATAATCCACTGTAAAACTACCCAATGTAGCACATCCACCCTGTCAGAAATTGAACTTAGGACCTTAAGTATGGTAAGCAAATGCGCAAAGAGGTGGACTTGTCTCCACTCGGTTTCCTCATTCAAGGTTTTTACCTGAGAGTAGACATCGAGTCAAAAACACTCGTCCTGCTTTTTGGATCTATTTCACACACAGAACAGCATTCTTCAGCCGCTTCGACACAGACAACGAAACTTAACCAAATATTAAATAGAAAAATGTATATAATTGAAATTAATCAAATGGATTAATATATTTATTTCGATTGCATGATTACTTTGATCACAAAACACATGAGAATATACGTCGAACTTTGTTTAAAAAAATGCATCAATTAGGTCAAATTGCGCCAAATAAAGTTATGCTATTTACAAAGAGCGGCTTTGATTTATGAAAGTTGATTTTCGTCGGAATTAACAAATTGGGTCGCCATAGCTATTTTTTTTTTCATTCCTCAAAAAATACCTTTATTTGACTTTAATTCAATCGTTTTCGATGCAACCGGTCGGGAATACAAATATTTTATACGAAAATCATTCTCAGTAAACCTTAAAAAAAACTTTTTTGTCGTTCGACAAAATCACTAATAAAATACATATAAATTATAGGATAATTCAACCTATTTTTAAATTATTGTATTTTGTAAAGGTGTTTACAAAAATAGTTTATGAAATAAATCTACACATTCTCCACTTCATATAAAATTTTGAATAATTTTAATAAAAACTACATGAGTATTATACAAAATGAGGTCATTACCGAGCTGAATTCAATAAACTTTTTATCACTTTAAATTCTTATTAACTTCCGGTTATAAGATATATCTTGATTTTTATTTTCCAGAAAATTGAGAAATATATGTCCGTGTTTATGAAGTGACGAAATTCGACTAAACATGGTCAAATTTGAAATCTTCTTATGATAAAATTTTGTTGATTTACCGTAAAATCTCCCTTTAAGTAGGAAATTTGTTTTTTTGGTTAACACAATGTTAAACAAGGTCAAGCAACTGCAATTCAGAGCATTCGAATTTTTACACGGGTTGATTGCCATAACTGCATTTAAAATACCGAAATAAATCATTATACATTTTGTAAAACTCTAGACTAAAATATGTTTTATTCAAATATCTGTTTGAGGGGGAAATATGATGACGAATAATCTTCTTCATCTCCTTTGAAATATTTGTTACCCAATATTATTATAACGCTTCCTTTAGAACCAGGAGACGAGTTTGTCTTTTTTTAAGGTTCGAGATTAGCAATTAGCAAAAATTGACAAATCTGCTTTCCTTCCATGCTTTTACTTTTATTTGCTTTTTATATATCTTGATATTTTTATGTTTTTTCACAACGTATTTTTGTATTATTTAATTTAGTACTCACTCTTATTTGGCATATTATTTATTAATCTCATTTCTTACTATAGTATAGAGTGAGTTTCTAGAAACCATATCTTAAGGGGGAGTGGCCTGAAAAATGCTAAAATGTGAAATTTTGATGGGATATTTAAAGTACTTGTAGTAATCCTAGCCAAATTTTAAAAATACCTTGTCAAAATTTAAACTTTCTTCTAGGGCTCAATATCTTTAGTTTTTTTTATTTTTATCTTGTAAGTTAGTGAGAAAAATTCTCAAAGATTATAAAATCACTGAAAACACTCATTTTTAAAAAGGTATTTAACGTATTTGTAAATATGGTACGACCTTATTTTTTAGTTAATCGTAATGCTGAAATCTTCTTCTAAGGCTCAATTTCGTTTTTTTTTTAAAAATAAGTTTTGTTGGGTCATTATATCGTATAAACTGTCGCCATTTTAAGGGTGTAAAAATCCTAAACAAATCTTCACACATTTCATACATATACATACATACATATCGTTTCAATTATGTTTTTATAAATACTCTTATTATTTATCTATTGATTTCAATGATACTATTATTTAGTTTTTTTCAATACTTATATATTTAACTATTTTTTGTTAATTTAAATAATACTATTATTTTGTATATTTGATTATGTATGAATCTAAATTTGTATAATTTATATTTTAATATTTGTGTCTGATTATATTTGTTACATTGTATTCTTTGAAATTTTATTATTTATTACTTATACCTTGTTTTTCCTGGATTGTTATTATATTGCATCAGATGTCATTATAATTGAATCTTATTCATTTTACTATGTATTTTTAAATGTTAATTATTATAGCTTGACACGGGCATAGCCTAAAAAGCCTTACTGTATTTATTTTTATTTAAGAAAGTAAACAAGAACAGAAAATATAAAAGGAAAAATAATAAAACCCACTTAACCGCGAAACCGGCTTGTCAGCATAAGTTTATTAATATTAAAACCAGTGTAATTTTGAATGAATAAAAATAAATAAATAAATATTAATTAATTTGACACGCTTTCCTTGCTGCATTGATTTTTAACACTGCAATATTTCATAGTTTCTAGACTAGCATTTAAAGCGTAGGAATAATAATCTTTCCTCCATTCCTTAAATGATCGAGATACGCCATGATTAGAATAACAGGCCTCCGTGGTGTAGTGGTTAAGACGCTTGACTCACACACGAAAGGTTCCGCGTTCGATTCCCGGTGAGAACATAAAAAATAATGAGGTTTTTCTCAGGCCTGTTGGCCTGTTGTGGTGCAAAAAAAATGCAGTTCCCAACGCACCTTTAGGGAAATTATGATAATTGATTTATTTGCACTACAAAACGCTAAGCATGGTGAATTACGCATTACTATTTACTTTTTATTTATTTATTTGTCTGGTTTGGGATCGATTTCCGAAATGGTTGACAAGAGTGTATCATATTTCATAGTCCTCGGACTGGCATCTGAAGTATAAGGCTGATCAGCTTACCTTCATGTAACAAAACATATTAAGAAACGTTGCGGCTGGTGTGTCTATTCAGTGCCCTATGCACCATTATGTGCGGAAAGGTAACGATGAAGATTTATTTTTATTAATGAAATTGAATTAAGAATCTCACCGATGATTAAACCCGGAAAATTAGAAAAGCAAGCGTATTAACCATTATGTACGCTAAGCTGACCGCCAAATTTCCCCTAATTTTATAATAGCGTTATTGTACTTACGAGTACTTCATTATTAAATTCATTGCTAATAAGGCAAAGTCACAAAATTCAATTTTATTTAAAGCAATTAAAAAGTATTACGAAATGAAAAAAATATTTATGAAGAAAAAAACGTATCAAAATTTAAAATAATGGTCAAGACATATGTGATAAACAATTTATAAATTAAATATATTTGCAATGTTATTATTAGAACACACATAACAATATGTACGATATGTGTGCCCTATTTTAAGATTTAAATAAAATAAAACATTTGTAAGTATAAACAGTAATTATATAACATCAATTATCAAAGATGAAAGGCATAAATTCTCGATTTAAACATGAATCGAGAATTTGAAACTGAAATTCTGTTATGAAAAAAATAGTGTAATTTTCCAAAACAAAAAGATTTAATTTCATTTATTTGCTGCCATTTGACACACCGGAAAAATAAACTTATTAAAAAGAAATCATATTCAAAAATTTTATATCAGGCGCTTCTGTTACCAAAATCGAGAACCAAAGGAAAAATAACACTTAAAATATTTAATTTCGAGATAATGATTTACCAGCTGAATGATTCAAATAAAGTACTTAGATATTAACAATATTTTGAGATTATCTAAATTTTTGTAGTCAAGGACTGGATTCAACTCGCTGGGAAGCTGTTAATATTAACATATTACAACAGGGATGAAGAACACTTTAGATGAGATAATATAGAAATCTAGTCTTATGACCTGTCATTGGCTGGTTTAAGCCCTGTAGATGCCTAGACTTCTATATTACTTTTTCTAAAATGCTCTTCATCTCTGTCTTAATATATGTTAACTTGGATATTAGGTTAAATGATGTAGAATAGACTGAATAGAATAGAAATTGTGTACAATAATTAATATATTTTTTATTCGTACAAAAAATGACTAGAATTTCTTTACAAAAAACAATTAACTATCTATTTTTATTTATATCCCTACAGAGATGAGGTAGAATTTTTTTCAAATTCAAGGTTCAGGATTATGGATATTCGAGCGTTTACAGGGCTTATGACCTGTCATTGGCTGGGTTAAGTGGCCACTTTATGTAGGTACTACAACATTCGCCATTACGCTTATTTAGCGAATATCCACACCAGGTAACATTTTCGGTTTTTGTATATATGCTACGAATCAAGAACCCATCCACAAGCGATTTGGAAGCGCCATCTATGCATTGATATTGAAGTTAAGTATTTAATTAGCTCGAATATCCATAATCCTGAACCTTGAGTTTGAAAAAAATTCTACCTCATCTCTGTAGGGATATAAATAAAAATATATACCTACTCCCGTCTTGGGAGAAAATCCAGATTTGTGTGCAGGTACACGAACCAAAAAAAATGTCAATTAACTATCTACCTAATTATTTTTAAACGTAGATAATATTTAAAATAAAATAAATATAAAAAATTAACATTTCAACAGTCTTTTTATTCACTTTAAAATAAAATATAACAATATCAATTTTTCAAAAACAGGAATTTTAATATAATAATGTAAGCAATTTCATTATGATGCAAGGATATATTCACAGAGAATTAAATATTTATTATACGCCTAAGAATAATTTTAACTGAACTGGTAATAGAGAAATAGCACAAGCTACAAATACCGATAAAAATATATGAAATGGATTTAGAATAATTAATTGTAATTATATGGACATTGTGGAGACATGTTTTCATGCATAATTGTAAAAAAGAAATTGAATAAAAATACGTTGCTAGAAAAACGCGACGTGTTCGGCCTCGGTTGTTGTGACGTCAAGATTCGTGATAATGTTCAAAACAAATTTTGATGGCCAGGAACAAATAAACATGAATCATGACGTATTAGAGGCGTGGCTATTTGAATGACTGTTTTTGCGGGAATTCAAAATTACACATTTAAAACTATTTTTTAATGCTACCTTTATTGCTTTAAAATGTTTAAAAAAACGTGATATTTTCCCATTAAGGCAAACAATTTTTCGATTTCATCACATTGAAATATTTTTTTTATTTTCTATGCTTCACAGTATTTTTACCACACCATTATTTATCCCTTGCATTCTTGCTTAGTGTTGTTACGTCATCTGACAGCTCATAGTTATGATATATAGTTGAGTTCAACTTTGACCACACCCGGCACCCGGTCACACCAGGTCAAACGGTCAAACTGCTTTTTCTCGTCTGGAAGGAAGAAACTTTGTCCACCACCCGACTCTTGGCGGTTCATTGCCAGAGTTAAAAGACTTTCATTTATCCATGGAATGCGGGTGAAGGCCTTATCCGTTTTCTTCCAATAAAATACGTGTAATATGGATTATAAATCGTCTCCACATCGCTTAAAACATCGTCATCGTAATCTAATCCTTTTAATTCTTCCGCTTGCCTTTTATCAACATGATGATTGACAATTCTGTTTCCTAAATTTTCGCTTCCATCAAACAGTCCAATGTGCACATATCTTCCATAATTTTTGTAGTCCTTTTCATCCAATCGATTTGCATTTATAGGTTCTTCCTGCATCTGGTCGAGTTCATTTATATTCGGGTTCGAGACGATATTGAAATCTTTGCTTTGCAGTAAAGACGCGTCGGAATTCAATTTCACCAGGAATATAAGTCTGAGTTTAACGTCTCGGTTTTCTTGAAAAGTATTCAAAGGCACTGCCGGTAACTGAAGAGACATCTTCAAGAGACAAGTGAACAGCAAAATAATCGAGGTATGCATATTGGTTCATTTATTCAATCAATAAGTAAAGTTCTTCAATTCACTTTCACATTTCAAAAATCTCTAAATTATAAATGTTATAGCGTTAAGTTTGACTGCTGTAAGGAGATTTAAGCACGGTGATGCATGAATTCTCTTATATAGCGAAACAGTTCCTAAAAAGCGTTATTTTCCACTCAAACAAATTTGTTGACACATTCGGAAAAAGTACTCCAACACAAGGACACACAGTAAAACCAATACTTAAACATTTTGAAATAAATTGTTTGCTCGGTCCTGAAATCTCAAGCCGAGCTTGTCGGTCCAAAACAAAATGATTATCTCAACGCTTCTCGTATTTGCGGTGGACTTTTCTGATTAGTTCTTTGGTCAGTTTCAGTTTGCTTTTTTCGTTAGCGATTTGACATTTTGTGAACGAGACCAAAACCACGTTGGCTCTTGCCTTGAAAAAAGGCCTGTCAGGTTGTTTATTATTTCTCCCGAGAATTATTATTCATACTTTTAAACTGACGATGAATCAGCGCATTTCATGCAACAATACTTATCAAATTTGTTGTTTGTTTTGCAAGAAGGAGTGCTTACCCGAGTAAAATTTTAATACGATTTTTCGCAGCGAAAACATGTTGTTCACAAGTTAGATACACTGCGCCACGAGCATTATGCATAAAGGCGCCAGATAAATATCTAAGTATACTTATGTAAACAATTTAGTCATTCTTCAATCTTCTTCACCATCTTAATACTTATGCAGGTTCTTTACTTTTTAAAAATTTATTTTGCAAAAATATTTACAAAATAGTCTTAAATTAAAATCCGGCTGAGTTGCATACATACAACTTGTCAGCAGGTTCTTATAAATTGCATCGATTATTTACACTTAACCTACATTAACAATAATTTTACTGGAAAACATTAAATAGTACTGCCAGGGTTTTTGAAAATACCCGCGTACTGAGAACTCTTTACAACTCCTTGGTGCGAAGTAGACTCGAGGTGGCTCGATGATTTGGGGGCCACATGAACTGAAGTACTCTCTTATTATAGAGAAAATCCAAAAAAAGTTTCTGAGATAACTCTACATGAGAAAGTGCGGGTATTATCCTTGGCAATACCCGGCCGAGTTTCTTCAGGGTATGCTTGGCTACGTCGGCCTCGTTTGCCTGCCATTCAAGAGGTCTCGGGTTCGATTCCCGACATGGTTGATTTGAAATATTTGTTTGAAAGGATGTTTTCACACCAGAATATTTTATAGTCCTTGGACTGGCACGTTTGGCATAAGACTGATCATATTACCTTTATGCGACAAAATGATCAAGACACGCTGCGATTGGTGTACCAATGCAGTGCCCTATGCACCAGTAGGTGTGGAAAGGTAATTATGATTATTTATATAATTTAAGAGTACCTTTGTTTTAATGGATCCCCTTTTACGAATATACTGAATCATCCCTACTCCCTTGAGAGTACTTAATTTGGGCATTTTTTTTAATGCGGCGCTACTTTGCACCATATAATGGCCACACTGATGATTTAACTTCAAATGATGTATAAAACTGTTTAAAAAACGAAAAAAAACTAATAACTCATAGAGAGGAAATCCAGCCGGTCAACAAATATTTGGACGTACTAAAGAAACTGGTTTAAAACTAATTCAAAGTAATTAACATATTAAAACAGAGATGAAGAACATTTGAGAAGGGAATATACAAGTGTAGGCATCTACAGAGCTTATAACCTGTCATTGGCTGGTTGAAGTGGCCACTTTACACACTGTCTAACATTTACCATTCTGCCTATATTTGAACATTTACTTATATTCCTTCAATTCTTCCATCTGTTGATGTTTGTGAAATTAAAGAGCTAAACCTTTTTTTAATTTTTTTTTTATTCAAATAATATGGTTGCATAGTGCAGAGCCAATTCTACCATATAAACATAAACATAAATATGATCATAAATATAAACATAAAACAAAATTTTATATTTGCAGCACTTATGGTGGTCTTAGCATATTCCACCATCGCTCGAACAACGGTAAATGGATCCACCCTGCACTCTGCAGTGGCTTGGAGAAGTGCGTAATTAGAGCTTTTCAGGCGTTCCCATAGGCTCCAGGCTCTTTGGCGAAGTAGGGCAGCGATGGTGTTTACCCGTCCAGCTGTAAACATTTCGGAGGCACTGCAATACCTAGGTAGTTCGAATAATTGTCTGTATGAATTATTGTACGTGCCCCTTAGTTTATTCCATGCTGCTTGCGTATAATTGTTCCATAGTTCCGCTGTATACATGGACGTAAAATACGAAGTAAAGATGATTTTCTTCACTTCGTTACTGCACTGAAAGAAGCGTCTTGCTAGCATAGAGGCCCTGACATTGATGGCTCTTCTCTGTGTCTCTATGTCCTGCTCATATTTACAATCATCAGTCAGTATGTGCCCAAGGGCTGATGCCCTTGGGCATCTTGATAGATACTTGACTTTTGCAGTTACCGATAATCTGTTGTTGTCTAGAAATACATGTGGTGATGGGTGCACGAATTCATAAAATGACCTCTTGTGTTTAAATATAAGTACGGCCGATTTTTTGGCATTGTATTTTATATTGTGGTCAATTGCATATTTTCCGCAAATATTAAGCAACACTCTCATACTATTAATAGATGGAGTAAATAATACCACATCATCTGCATAACTAATATTATTAGCGCAGACGCCGTTATTGAAGTGTTTGAGATTCATCTGGTTGAATTATATAAATTTGGACAAACTCAAAACATTTTTGAAAATCATTATGTTTGATTTCATGTGTTCATATTTATTTCACAATTCTGATCTGTCTTTCCTCTTCAAAATTTTAAACAATTTTATCGATAGTCCATATCTCTTGGAGCGTATTGTAAAATCAACACGACAAGTTCATTTTTTTATAATTCATTGCCCAAAAAAATTATGTTCAAAACTCGTTTATTTATCGTAGGTGCTACAAATTTAATTTACTTTGTCCCCATTTAGATATTTTTAATACAAAATTTTATGACTTCAAAAAAAACTTTTTGAAACACTGTAAAATGAAACTTTTGTCAGTGTGTGATTATTTTATGTTCCTTTAAATATGTTTATTTTAATATGATATATATATCAAAAATTTTAATTGGTCAACTATATTATGAAAATCCCTCTCCTCCACTCCTTTACTCTGTTTCCTCATCCCTAAACCTTTTTACGAGCTCTTTTTTTTTCTCATGTCTTATATAATATATTATTTTTCTCTTTACTGTGTAACATGTTCTCTCATTATATTTGTGAAAAACTTTAACTGGATGTATGTACTATTTTTTATATTTTGTATTCTTATATAACAACTGTTGTTTTTCCTTAATAAATAAAAATAAAAAATATAATAAAATGACTACTTCGTGGTGTAATGGTCAGCGCGTTTGCCTATTATGTAAGGGGTCTCGGGTTCGATTCCCGACATGGTTGACATGAAATATTGATTTAAAATTTTGTTTTTACACTAGAATATTTCATAGTCACTAGACTGGTATGTATAGCGTAAGACTGATCATCTTGCCTTCATGTAACAAAAACGATCAAGATACGCTGCGATTGGTATACAAATACAGTGCCCTAATGAAATAATATTAATAATTAGTAAAAAGTTAGTGCAAATACCGTTTTTCCGATATTTCGATAAAATGTATTTGATGTTTAAACGTGTATCTTTGAAAGTATTGGTCTAAAGCTAAAAAAAAATAATTAAAATTATTAAGTGAATTTTATTTTCTCAGACTTCCGTTTATTTTTTTTCTATAAAACCAACAGAGATGTAATTATACACAAAAAAAAATATTTTAAGCATAATTTTTCCAAAATCGCGGCATAAGCGGTGATCGTTCAAAATCACAAACTTAAGGTTTTACTAAGGACCCTATGTCTACCGATCCTGTTAAGTTTCAAAACATATTTATTTATTTATTCATATTTTTCGCTTACAAACTATAATTAATAATAAAAATAATGTGCCCTCACTGGGGTTTTCCGTGCCGAGGACACTTAACAATTTAGTTTTTTTAAAATTACATTTGAGAATAAACAAAGAAGACTAACTTAAAAAACAAATATAATTAACAAATATTCAGACAGTTTTAAAAACAAGGTATTTATGTACATCTATATTATTTATATGTAGATGTACATAAATATGTAATAACACACAATGAAAACAACAAAAACCTAAAATAAGCTATACAGTTGTGGAGCAGTTGATTCAGCATTGGTATGGGCGAATGAGACAATCCATTTTACTTCTACCTAGCTCCACTATCCATTTTTTTATAGCCTTTTTAAACATTATACATTAACATATAACCCTTTTTATCAAAAAAAAGTTTGAAAAGTATATACTGAATGACCTTGAACGTTCCATACTTATAATAAATCTCGACAACCACCCGATGGACCTAAACCTGGTTTTGAAAATAAAAGTAACGGTAAAATACGGTAAATTACGGTACGGTACGCTTCGATTCCAGATGAGAACACAAAAATGAAATGTGATTTTTCTCAAGCCTGGGTGTACTGAGCTGTAATTGGGCCTCGAGGCCTGTTGTGGTGCAAAAAAAAAAACAAAAACAAACATGCAAGGTCGATAATACTGCAACTCCAACATAAGAAAATAAAATTAAAACCCTTTTCAGGCAAATGTTGTGACCGTCATTAAGACATTATTTTAATTTTATTTTTTCAGTAAAAATCATTAGTTTTTTCACTACGTTGTTTTTTTTGCTTCAATTTTTTTATTTTACATGTTTTTTTATTTTATTTTTATTTTTTTATTTTATTAAATTGAAAACATATTATACATAATTACATACAATATTCCCAAGGAGTTTTTACAGATAACAAATTTATTTAAAGACGTTTTTATATTTTGAACTATAATATTATTTACAAAAGCAGAAAAATTAAAATTATGATATACTACAAATTAAAAAGGGTATGAAAAATACTTAAAAATAACAAAATATACATAATACTAGGCAAAGAAATAAATTCAAAATGATGTATACATTATGCAATCTGGGAAAGAAAAATTTAAAAATGTAAAAAGTTTAAAAATTACATGTATGGATATATACAAACTGAACTAGTACAAAATAAAATATTTTTTTAAAATTAACTTGTTAAGAAAAAAAAACACTTATTCTGTTTTTCATACAGAAAATATTTATTTATTCATTCAAATACATACATACATATTACAAAAAAGTACAATAATAACGTATCCAAAACTCTATGAGGCCAAGGGCCCTGTGTTGAGTTGGGGTACAACATAATGGAAAGTGGAAGCACGCACATAATTAAATAATAGCAAAAATAAAAATTAAATATTATTACATAAACATACAAATATTTCAAAGGGCATCTGGTCAACACGCTTAATAGTATATAAATCTATGCAATATCTCGCAGCAGTCTCCTGCAATGGTCTCTTCCCTTAAACAAAATCCAGACTTGTACACTCCTCCTGAAAATGGCTTTCGTTTTGTAGAACTTAATATGGATCCATCCAGGACTTTGAACACTCTTGGGGCCAAAAAAGAGCAAACGTCGTGCGTGTTTTTGGACTTAAATAATTAAAATTACAGGAAAACCTCGTCCGAGCACTCTGCTGTTAAATGTTAATAAATGTTAACTTTTCATTGAAATACGAGCCCAGTTATTTCTTTCGCACGACCATTATATTTATTTTGTACTATTTATATAGTCAATTCGGCTTTGCACTATTCAGCCTTTTTACTGGAGTAAAATCATCATTATTATTCAATATTTTACCCAGTATGTAAGGTGGCCAATGAAACCAGGTCATAAGCCTTGTAAATTCCTAGACTTCCATATTCCCTTCTCTAATGTCTCCATCTCTGTTGCGACAAATTTAGACAAAGTAGTGTATTTAATTAATTGATAATGCCTTATTATATGAGTTTGTATGTACATAACATAAACCATTATTAGGATGCATGTATCTAGGATTGAGTTATTGAAAACATGTTGATCATTTTCACAAGTGTAAACAACTTTTGGGGGATCGTAATTATTAGAATAAAGAAATTATTCGATTGAAAGGTAAATATTTTCGAGAAATGTTTTTGAACTCAGCCAGTTTCCCACCCACGAATCTTCTAAAACACACCTCCAATCCATGATAAACTTGTCAATTGAATTTGCCAAAGTAAATCGTCATCACCTGACTTGTTGTCAATGAGGTGAACTCTGCTTAATTCATAAAGCAATCAAAGGCATACGTATAAATACGAGGATTTGCCTCCGAAGATCACAATCACCCGCATTGTTCGAGAACCCGAGTGAAAAACAGTGTTTCAGTTTTTGATTTTTGTGAAGTTTTAAAAAATACGCATCAAAAATGCATTCTTCAATCGCATTCGTCCTGGTGACAACGCTCCTGGCTGTTTCTGCGGCCCCGGCAGCCCTGTCTCCTTCGGAAGAAAGCCATCCTCAGACCTTCATCGCTAAACCACAAGAACATAAGGTAGAAGGAAATGCTTCTCCGATAAAGCCCCTGCCGGCCAAACTCCCCGCGTCAGATTCTATCAAGCCTGTACCAGCCGAAAACAAAAAAACAAACTTTGGAAACAGTTACAAAACCCCCACACATACAATCAAGGCTAGAGACACTGGCGCAGCACTGAATGATGACCTTCTTCCAGCTCTCGGAGACCAGGAGCTGTCAGCGTTTGGAGAAGAAAGCTCTTTGGAGGGAAGAAACAGGCGCATCAGAGTTCTGCCTGCATTCCTCGGTTAAATATATCTGACTCGTGGTATTCAACTAATATATTTTACCTTTAATCAGTCTTTGGCCATATTAAATTAAGAAATTTTAGATATATTACGTAAAAATAGGCTGCGATAGAAAGCTGTGCTGTACATAATAGTGTTATTATTGCTTTTATAGTACCTCATAAAGCTTCGGTGCTTAGATTTATTTTTATGAAGCCAAAATAAATTTAATATAAAACAAATATGTAATAAAAATTGTACAATAGTATTTATTTATAAACATTATTTATAATTTGTACAAAAAATATTGGAAATAAAAAAAATCTGTAAAACTTATATTAATTATGTATTTATTCTTCTTCTAATCTACAGACACATCTACATTGATGAACATACCTATATGTAAAATGTGTTAATTCAATTATTATGTGTCATGTGAACAAAATATCATCATCCATATACCCATGGTACAGAAGTGTCTTCTCTTGAGTTCGGGGAAAGTCAAATTTCAAAAATGTTTATTGACAAACATTGTCGATTGATATTAGCAGGATTAAAAAAGATTTTTTAAGTTATAAAAATTGCATTTGATAACAAATAATGACAACAATGAAATCGACGGTCCCTACGCATACTATCGAAACTGCATTTACGGGGTTCAAAGAGAACAGAAACAAAACTTAATAGTATTTCAACAGACACACGTTTGGCAATTCTCCAGCATCTAACAGCTTCTTAAAAATATATCAAGCTTTGTTTTTACTTTCCTGTAAACCTCCCGAAATGCAGTTTTGATAGTATATGTACGGACCGTCGAAATACTATGTATTCCTCAGCACGGGTTTACTCAGTGAAGAATACATTGTTGATTCAACCATAATATTATGTATTCTGGAGAAATATTAAATAAATTACAACAATAATGAACAGTTTAAAAAATAAGCATGACAATTTAATAACCTTGAATACGATACCTGGGCCCCGATTACAATGGGAACTTAACATTTATCTTCAATTTTATCTTCAAAGTAAAATAAAGTTTTCTGTATGAAAAGCAGAATATGCACAAAATGTTCTCTTCTGAACATGTTCAATTATAGGTTACCGACGAAGATACTTGAAATGTTCATGCAAATATACTCATTTTCGTACACAAATATTGATTTTTCTTTATAGACAGTCGAATATAACTCTGTTAATCCCATTGTAATCGGGGCCCTGGTAACTGTTTTACATTGAAAGTTCATTACTGAAATTTTACAGTTATGAAATCTATCCTTCCTATCTAAAAATTACGTCTCTGGGCTGCTATTCCAAACCCTCACGCAGCCGTAGAAAAAGCTTTATCTCGCGGGTTTTCTAGAGCCGCAAGAGCGTTTGGAATAGCAGCGCTGATCTGACTAGATTCGAATTACTTTTGTTAAGTAGAACCACTTTTTGCATACGTGAATTTTTTTAAATGTAGAATTTCACTGCACTAGTACTGTAATAAACTCGAAAAATTCAAAATTAACCAGGGCTTATCTAAAAGGTACTGATTGATTCTAGCCATAGATACATAATTAGGTATAGGAACATGAGATACGACGCAATAGCTGTATAAGTTTCTGTTTTAAAAATGAGGAAATTTTTAAGTCACTCAACGTCAAAAAAAGTAAAAATAAATAATAAATTTGTGAATAAATAAAGGGTTTATTTTGAATTTGTTTTATCCAAATCGTTTATAATAATTATTATAATATCTACGGTAGTACAGCGGATAGTATGGATAATAATAATAGATATAAATTGGCCTCGTGCTGATGGGACGAGATGGCTGTGAACTCAAGGTTTGATTTCTTCGTTGCTTTCTCCTGATGGCTTGCTTTCTTTTGAATATCAAAGATGGCGTAAACACGACACTGCTGTCTGCGGCTTGCAATATTTCTTCATCCGGAGTTTCGTCATCATCAGCGTTGTAATAATCAGCTTTCACGTCATCAGCAAGTTCCGTTTCATCAACATCCGAAGGGTAAATGGAAATACCGCCAACGTTTGCATTTATAACTTCTTCGACATAGTGCGCTAAATTTTCCCGATCGATGATCTCGGATCTGTTTAGCATCACTGCTTCACGGTTATAATCATGTATATTGATTTGTTTTTCATTCGGGATAGTTTGATCAGTCATATTATTCACAATTTCAATTAAATGCGTACCATTTTCCGCGTTATGCTTCGGAAATGCAAAAATTAATCCAGTCAAATGGAAAATAATGACAATCAAACGCGTTTTCCATAACAGCATTGTATTTTTTCCAAACGGCACAGAACTCTGAACGTCTTTTCCAATGAATGTCTCTTTAAAGGATCGTCTCGCCGTTTTATGAAAATTTAGAGAAAGCGGTCCTGAAAGTAGGACATAACAGGACTTTTCAAGCGGGACATTCACTGCATAATTGTTTTTATTTTAACTTGATGCATAAGTCATTATCAGCTTGTGTTTTTAACGAACTTTTCACTCGACAATTTGTTATTTTAAAAGTATTAAATTTGATAACTGTAATAATTATCTAAGTAAATATACAATACAAAATACATACAACAATAGAAACTTTTGTTTTGTATTCGACCAGACAAAAAAAAACACATTTATTTATGTAATCATGCCTTTGATCGAAAAACTTCAATATAAGAGCAAACAAAATTATTATAATTTTATTATTTAAATTATTTTCCGTCTATCAATAAAAATTAACAAAAACAAACTGCATTCCATCTTTATTCTTAATTGCCAACGAGAAAAAATGATATTATTTTTTGGTGTTTATGGTAGATAATCAAAAAACATAGTATCATTTCAAATAACTAAAAATAAAACACTTTTTTGAAGTTAAATATGCAGAAATGATTGAAATTAGCAGTTTTATACGTAAATAAAACACGGATGACCATTTTCTTCATATAAATGGCTTTTTAAAGTTGATTAATTTTTTTTTAATCCACTTTGTTTTATTGGCGGCCTCCGTGGTGTAGTGGTCAAGACACTTGACTCACGCGCGGAAGGTTCCGGGTTCGATTCCCGGTGAGAACACAAAAAATAAAATGTGATTTTTCTCAAGCCTGGGTGTTCTGTGATGTAATTCACCACTGTTATTGGGCCTCCTGGCCTGTTGCGGTCCAAACATAAAATAAAAAATAAATAAAAAATTGCAAAAAACTGCATTAGTCCCATATACGCTGTTTTAAAAATGACTTTTATTATCCAAATAATCATTATTTTGCATTGAAAGCTCTTATACCCGTATGCAGAGACAAAAATTAAGGTGAGGAAAGTACATTCTAATTTCAAATGCAGAGAATAACCCGAAGGTGAAGACAATAGAATGTACTTTCCTCACCTTAAGGTTTGTCTCTGCATACGAGTATTAGTGAATTAAAAATATGTCATTTGGTTCAAAAGTTACGCCGTGAGTGTAATTTTTAATGACGCAATAATTAATTTACAAATATTTTTAATTAAACATAAATAGTTTATATGTAAAAAAATACTATATATCTATATTATACTATATATCTAATACTATATATCTAATATATCTATATTATACGTAGTGAATATACGTAAATGTATTTAAGTGTACAGGTTAAATATTATAAATGAGGAGAATAAGTGTACAAAAGTGATAAATAATATTAGAATTGGTATAGGATGTAAATAAATGTGTTTTCACTCTAGAATATTTCACAGTCCCTGGACTGGTACCTGAAGCGTAAGACTGATAATCTTACCTTCATGTAAGAACAATGATCAGTTGGTTTATTGGTGTACCAATGCAGTGCCCTATGCACCATTACGCGCGGAAAGAGAATGATGATGATGATGATGAAATATTGTGTTGTCAATATTGTATTAACATATTACAACAGAGATGAAAAACATTTTAGAAAAGGTAATATATAAGTCTAGGCATCCACAGGGATTATGTCCTGTCATTGGCTGGTGTAAGTGGCCACTTCACACACTGCGTAACATTCACCCTTCTGCCCATATTTGAATATCAATATTCCTTCAATTCTTTCATCTGTTGATGTTTGTGAAGTTAAAGAGCTGAAACCTTTATTTATCGTGGTTTATCATGAAGATGTTTGAGTTATAGAAGATTTAAAAAAAAAGACAAGTATATATCTTTAACCATAGGTATATTGAACAAAAAAAATAACAAAATGTAATTATACCAAGTTCAAGAGAAAAAATGTTTATTTTTTTTTTTATTTATTAAAGAAAAACAACAGTTGTTATATAAGAATACGAAATATAAAAAATAGTACATACATCCAGTTAAAGTTTTTCACAAATATAATGAGAGAACTTGTTACACAGTAAAGAGAAAAATAATATATTGTAAAAGACATGAGAAAAAAAAGAGCTCGTAAGAAGGTTAAGGGATGAGGAAATAGAGTGGAGGAGAGGGATTTTCATAATATAGTTGACTAATTCAAAATTTTGATATCATAATAAAATAAACATAATTAAAGGAACATAAACTTATTACACACTGACAAATGTTTCATTTTACAGTGTTTCAATAAGTTTTTTTTTGAAGTCACATATTTTATTATTAAAATATCTTAATGGGGACAAAGTAAATTAAATTTGGAGCAGCTACGATAAATAAACGAGTTTTGAACATAATGTTTTTTGGGCAACGAATTATAAAAAGTTACAAATAAGAATCCAAAATATATGAATAAAAAGGTTTCAGCTCTTTAACTTCACAACCATCAACAGATGAAAGAATTGAAAGGATATATGTAGATGTTCAAATATGGGCAGAATGGCGAATGTTACTCAGTGTGGCCACTTTAACCAGCCAATAACAGTTCATAAGCCCTGTAGATGCCTAGACTTCTATATTACCTTCTCTAAAATGTTCTTCGTCTCTGTTGTAATATGTTAATATTGACAGCTCCCCGGGGAGTTGAATCCAGTCCTTGTCTACAAAAATTTGGACAAACACAAAATATTGTTAAAGTTGTATTATACTTATTTTGTTAATCAAAGAACTAAATAAAACAAATTAAAATAAAAAAATAATTTATATCGAACTTCTCGTAGCATTAAACTGTCTTATTCGGACTTGGATCCTACGGGTTCTGATCCAATGCTTGACTTAATTAATGTTTATTGCCTGAAATTGGCATTTTTTAATGGATAATATGCTCCTGTTTGTTTATCGTATACCAAAACTTGCGGAGGAGGTCTACTGTGTGGCTGCTGCAGAACATGACTCCTATCTGGTGACGAGTAAATGTTGCCCTTCCTATCTCGGAAGACCCTCTTCTTCTCTATCTGCTGCTTCCTGTAGCGGAAGAGTGGCCTGAATACGATGTTCGAAGCAGCTTCCATCATATCACCGTCGGGATCTTCATAGTCCTCATTTTCTTCTTCATTATCAAAAGTGTCTTCTAAAGAATCATCGACGAGTTGATCATTCTCTGAATTTTGACTGTCCAAATTGACCAAATCGTCACCAAGGTTAAAACTAGTAAATTTGTCATCCGAGGGATTGGTTTTTACATGTGGAATCTTAATTTTTGGTTCGCTGGATTCTAAACCATCATCGTAATAAGATTCTTCGCGACATTCAGCATCTTTTATCAGAAATATTTGGAACACCAAACCAACCTGAAATAAAATTGATTGTCCAATATGACTTTTATATGTGACCTATTTAATTAAAAACATAATGACAAACTGGATGGCTAAAAATAGACTAACATGAAACCCATCTAAAACGGAACAACTATGGATGACTTCAGCCAGACGACAGAATTTGATTCAGGATACGGCACTACCCGATGTAAGGAGTACCGCTTTACCCACCGTTAAACTACTGGGAGTCTTCCTTAATTCTGATTTTTCTATTGACGCTCAAATTAGTAGAACAATAAGTGCATGCTTCTACCAGCTGAGACAAATTAAATGCGTAAGCAAAAATTTGCCGGTTAATGCCGCCCGTCAATTATTAAATGCGTTTGTAGTGTCGATAGGCGATTATTGTAATGGTTTCTACGCAGGTCTACCAATGATTAAAACTACTCGCCTACAGTCTGTATTAAATGCCGCAGCGACACTTATTTTCGGAATCTCTAAGTTCAGTCATATCACTCCACTACTTCGAGAATTACACTGGCTGCGTTTTCCACAGAGGGTGAAATACAAACTCTGTTGGCTTAGGAAAAATCACTCCAAAACTTTGCTCCGGAGTATCTAAAGGAACTATGAATTTCAGATGAACTAGCTGACAGACGTCTTACGGTTAGATCAAAGTTATTACACCTTTACGCAAACAGCGCACTAAATTTGGTGAACGTGTATTTATGGTGGCAGGCCTATGGCATGGAATTCTCTCCCAGCAGAGGCGCGAGGCTTTGAGGGTGAAGTGATGTTTCGGAAAATACTTAAAACCCGCTTGTTCTTTAAATCATTTGAATAAAACCGTACCGTGTGATAACAAAGTAAATTGATGTACTGAAATTACAAATTTTAAAAGATTAAATTAAATATTGTTTATCTTTCATTTTAAAAAACAAAAATTAAAAATGTTTTAAGAAAAAATACACGAATCAACATTAAGAAAGAGTTGCCTGAAAAAATACTTAATGTACTTTTCCAAAGTCTACAATAAAACTCAATGTCACTTATTATATTATAAAATATAAAATGTTCACCACGTGAGAGATAATTTTTTTGCAGAGATAATTTATTTGTTTCATTTGCCACATTAAAAAAACAATCCTAAAAAGCCGCATTTCTCAGTTTGATTAATTTATTTATTGACTACTCAATGGAGATTTTTGCAATAGCCATTGAACCCATGACCATGACCCCTGTTCCTGATAATGACACAATCTCACAGCGTACACAAAAATGTTCTTGACATCGAAGGAAAACATTTCGTAACTTTAAACAAAACACTTAAAGGAAATAATTTGAATATTGAAACGAGCTTTGTGCCTTTGTGCATTATTGCGAGTATTAACAGGTGCAAATGAATGGATAAATATCAAATATGGACCGTTGAAGACGAAAGCAAACAGAATTATGTTTTGTTAAGCACTTACCACACAAAGTTTACAAAAATAATTCATTTCAGAGGTAGCTCAATATTTTTGTTCATATAGAACCTTGCACTCGGCGGGATGATTAAATTTTAATTGATATATTTTGTAAGTAAACTGCTTTATCAAACACATTTAAAAACTAACCCAAGGGAATGGCAATGCATTCATATTTATAGGAAGTGCGGTTATGATAAAGTACCTGCATATATCCGGTGTGTAGATTAAAAATAATCCACACTATTACGCGAAAAAACGTATGTGTTCATTAATTATCGTTGGCTGCTGATCTGCCATGCTTAAAAGTATTATTTGAAGGTAAATACAAATACTCACAGGCAGTATGAAGTATGACACAGGTAAAAGGAATTTATCACGTGGGTGTTATCTTTTGTAGAACTGCATAATGTCATTCACTATGGGCACCGGATGAAATAACTGGACAATTCTATATTCTACATAGATATTTTTAGCATTTAATAATTAACAGACGAGTTCCGCAGGATTGTAGTACTCTTATATGGGTGCGAATCCTGGCACCTTGCCAAAACTCAAAACACAGAACTTCCTTCAGAGTTTTAGGAATGAGGTAGTTTGATTTCATAACTAATGTTGAAGTTCAAGAATGGTCGCGGCAACCTCTTATAACCAGCGTTTTGAGGGTGTAGCGGTGGACCTTGCTTGGACACGTGCTGCGTATGCATCAAGATAGCTTGAAAGCCGCTCGCCGGCCTGAAAGGTTGTCAATGACGATGTTTTGGCTTTATTCAGCGGAACTAAGGGAAGCAAGGTTGACGTAGGGCGAGGCGAGAGAGCTGTCTGGTAGTCTCCTGGAGGCGTCTGATAATGTCCACCTAGGAGTGGATTTGGAAATAAAATAGAGAAGTTCTTTTTACAGTTTAAATCCTTGTTAGTGATTTGAAGCAAATGCCAGCATCTCCTTCTTTATTTGTTTAGGCCCTCAACAGCTTATTTCAGCTGGGCATATGATGTGTAGTTCCTTTTGTTATGCTTTAATTTTATCAAAATGACTTTGGTAAAGCCATCCTTTATTGTACGTACCCTCTACCTTTCCTTCCAAGATGGTATGCAGAAAATTCTCGTCACGCAAAATGTGGCCGATCCAATTATAGACATGTGTTTTTTAAATAGCTTTTCGTAAGTGCCGACTTTCACTAATTGTGATAGTATCAACTTCTTTATTTGCAATGTGGTATCTCCATGTGATTTTCAATATTCTTCAGCACATAATGGTACATGCAACATCAAAGGTTTCTAGGCTACACTACTTCATTAATGCACCATGTCTCTCTGCCATACAACAATGTTGTTCAACAATGTTGTATGGCAGAGACATTATTAGATATTATCAAATTATCATTAAAATTGCGGATCGTGCCTGGAACTCCAGGTCCAAATTAAGTCCTTTAGAACCGGAAGTGTTTCCGTCGAACATGCCCTTATAATACGTTCCAACAAGAACCAGAGAGGTTGACTTTGTCCACTTAAAAAAAATTGCCTTAATATTGCAATTCGCATCGGCGCACAACAGTTCCCGGCCCATACTTAAAGTGAAAACAATAAAAAATATTCAAAAGGTATGTTTTTATAACTGGAACTTGTATATTAAAAACAATGAGAAAATGCATATACAGCAAAAATACATTTTGAGAAATATATATATTTTAAATAGCAAAGGTGAATGACGAAGTTTCTGAGCCTATTTTTGTTTTATTTTATTGAAATAAACGGCACTTAGTGCCTTTTACATATTAGTTACAAATACAATTTAATATACATACATGTAAGCATAAGTAATACAGAGCATTTAAAACAATATTATTAATTAACAAATTAAGAAAGTCTAAAAAAGATAAACCATATAAAATAATAAAATATTACCAGTTATCGAATTATCGATAAAAAAAAGATAATTTGGTATTAGAAATACTTTGAACCAGTTAAAAAAAAAACTAAGAAAACGATTTTGAATAACATTAAAAAAAATAAAAAAATATAAGTATTATTATTTAAAACTAATACTTAGGTAAATAGTATATATTTATGTATCAAAATATATAATGATGTAAAAAAATGATGAAGAGAAATATTTTGTACTTATAAATTAATTCAAGAAAAGAAACGAAAAAATAAATAAAAACACTAATAAAGAAGTTTAAAACAATTGTAACAAATAGTTACCTAGAACTATTACCAATGAAATAAAGAAGAAAAGCCGTTCTATATGTACTGAATTTCATGAGAAATGAAAAAAAATCATTGGGAATTATTCTTATTCTTAGAGGTAGGGGTCAGTGCTATGCAAGCTCCTGACGTCACTGCGACCTGTGAAGATCTACTGTGACGGATCCCCGTGAATAGTTTTCGCCCTCCAAGCCCAGGTCTATAAAGAGCCTGGCTACTGTGTTAAAGGCGAGAGTTTACACTATGCTAAATCTTCCCCTCCAAGCACAGATCCGTAAAGTATCGGGCTATTAGGTTTGGGGCGAGCTCTTTAATATCCTCAGGTTTAATCAGTGGTCCCCCAAGTATGAAGCTCTTTTTATGAGGTAAAGCATCACATTAACATAGAATGTGTATAGGTGTTTCCTTATTTGCACTGCAGAACCTACATCTAGAGGTTTCGGAAAGGTTCATTCTAGCAAGGTGTTTGTTTAATTTGCAGTGCCCTGGGCGGGCTGCAGTGATAACCCTCACTTGATTTCGGTTGCACTTTATTAGGTCAAAGGCAAGCCTTTGCGAGTACCCCCTGGGAATACCGCAAGGATACATTTTTGTACCAGCTTTATTTATTATTTTATAGAAATAAGAGACGGACGATACTCATATCCACAAATTCGGAATAACCGTGACCGGTCTTAATGTTTTGCGACATCTTCGAGACTAGTTTTATTTAATAACATTAAGATTGTGTTGAGTCAACATACAATCCACACCAAGCACAAGAGGTTGTCTCTAGAGATTAGTGGGAAGCTGAAAAAGTATTATATTATGTTTCTCATCGGTTTTACATTGTTTGTTATCATAGTTATAAGAAACCGTTATTGAGAACCCCTGCTCTCAGCCTTACGATGTCGGTCACGACCGAATTCGGTCAATTTTATAGAAATGTCAGAAAATATACTTTTTATTACATTAAATAAGCTTCTATCTATTTTTTACATCCGGGCTCCTTATTAAAATGAATTACACACTGCAAATAAATCCTGCTTTTGTTCTATCAGCATATGTTAATCTTATTTACATTTTTTTCTTTTTTATGGTTATGTCATACCATATTTATATGCTATAAACTTACAAATCATTAAAAAGGATTTTTTATTATTTTTTATTTATTTAACTTTTTGTACATAATGTTATTTGTACATTGGCGGGCTTATTGCCAAATGGCAATTTCTTCCAACCAACTAATAAAATAAAAGTTTTATTTTTATAATTCACTTGAATTCACGAAAGAACATATTCAATAGAAAAAAAAAGATTAAAAAGTTAAAAATATATAAAAATAGAAATAAACGTATTTGTTTATAAATTACCTTAAATCAAAACTATTACTCAATGGGAAAAAGGAAAAAAGCGGAAAGAGGAAAAGGAAAGGAGGAGAGATTAAGGAAGAGAAAGGAGATGTTTCTTCAGACGTGATTTAAACAGAGATAATGTAGTAACATCTTTGATGGTGGATGGGAGATGATTCCACAGTCGAGCCGCATGGACACTATATGAGTTAGAGAAGAAAGAGGAATTGTGTATGGGTATTAAGAGAGTGCCTTGAGAATGAGAACGAAGAGGTAAACCATGAACTGATAAGCGTTGAAATTTTTCACACAGGTATATAGGAGCGTTAGGACTATGAAGTACATTGAACAGAAGTGAGAGGGAGTGATAGTCTCTCCGCTGTCTAATTTTGAGCCATTTCAGTTGCCTACGATAATCAGAAATGTGGTCATATTTCCTAAGGCCAAAAATGTACCTTATGCATGTATTCTTATTTATTATGGCCCACGCTCAGACGCTGAAGTCTTTGTGGTAATTTTTCCAAATTATGGTATAACTTAATTATAAGATGAATTTTTAAGTGTATTTTTGTTATTAAAATTCTATTCTATGCATGGAAAAATAAACGAATAAAAAAAAATCAATATTATATTAAGCAATTATATTATTATTTTATCATATTTAAAAAAAAAAACCCAAACTTTGTCTTTTTTGTCTGTTATTTTAAGTGTCGTAAACACACTTACCTATTTTTTAAGTTTAGTGATGTGAATAACTTTTTTAATTATTTGACAAAGTATGCAATATTTAATATAAAACAACCGGCCTAGTAAGGAAGACAACCTCTCAACCCTAACTCAAAATAATAATTTTATTCGGTTGGTAAATACTTTCACGAATATTAATTCAACTTTTATACGAGTTATTTGGTTATTTTTTAATTATATTTTTTTTGCATCATTCAAATAATTTGTCGTCACTGGGGTAACCCGTGTCAAGAACACTTAAGAATACACTTTTAATTATTTTTTTATACATGAGAATACACATACAAAACATAATAAACAGAGAGAAAATTACACACTTTTAAAATAACCCACACTTTAAAACACTTACATATAAATCAAATTTCAATATGTAAAACGGAAAACAAAAACTTAAACTTAACGAAAGCTTGCGACGAAACCGTCCGTTATACGTTTGTTGTTAAACGAAAAACCAAACCAAAAATTTGCAACGCTTTTGTTCTGTGCAATAGAGGGAAATGGCATTTCTTCATCTTTAGCGCATTATTACTCTGTATGTTGATTATGTTTATATAGACCATTAAATCTTATTTCATCAAGCCGCAAAGATAATGTCGGTCAAACGGCCGCTCAAACGATTTCGCTCATACCTACCAAAAAAATATGTTTTTTAATAAAAACAGACGCTTCCTCTACACGCATACAATAAACTAATGTAAACAAGCTATTTTCTTAAATATCCATTTCATAAGCCGCGGTTTTAATTGAATTCAACTTTACTGCTTTCATTGCTCTATGACAGCAGTACGATTCTGGTAAATTGTGTGAAAGTATAATAAGACTATCTGCACTGTTGAGGAGTTTAGCAAACCATGATTTGTCTACACGTATCATGTTTCTGTACGCTTCTCGAATATCAAAAGTCGTAGCAACGTAAGACGCCATTTGCAAAATTGACAGTATCTTCCGAAAGGATGATGACGTGTGGGCCGCTTTGTATTGACGTTTTTTTATGACCCATTTCACACGTATCATCCCAATCCACCCGGCCGCGGCCCGGTAAAATTAGAGCGGGCGGATGCTCATTTGTTATTTCCTTTTTTCATTTAATTGATTAGTTTCTACTCGCAGGTAAAACTTTTGCAAAGGGAAATCGAGCGGGGATTATTTGGCCTCTTGGTGTACTGGTTAGTGCGTTTACCTGCCGTTAAGGTGAGACTGTTGAAGGGGATTGTACAACAACAAACCATCACGTCATTTTCCGTAGGGGTAAGCAAAGAGGATAGAACGCCATATCACTCTGTCTTTTCATACAGCTTCTACATTCATACATCTTCTCATGCACGCACGCTAATTATTCCTATTCTTGACAAGTCCATCTTCAAGTAATTGATGAACTTGATTGCGCCATGTCTTTCTCAGTCTTCCTCGTTTTCTGCATCCATCAACATTCGCATCGTAGATCCTTTTTGGCTGTTCTTTCGCTGTCCATTCGCTCTACATGTCCAAACCAACGCAGCACCCCTTTCTTGATTCTGTCGATAATGCATGTCTCAGCCTTACGCTGTTCACGGATCTCGACATTGGATTGTACCAAATCGCATTATCCGTGAGGCGATACACATGGACGAAGGGGTATATTTTAAGTTCTGTCATTTCCTGCCGGTAAAACAACTTTGTGACTACAAAATGATTGTAGAACACTTTGTTAATCCGGAATATAAAAAAAAAGTTTCCCACACTCACAACACTAGATTGAAAACTAAGGGTTTCCTGGTCGTTCCCCGAATACAAATGACTTCGGAGATCGAACTTTAAATAGCGTTATTCCAAGGTTGTCCAATGATCTCGACAAATCCATCATTAACAAGGAAGATCTTCAATTGAAAAACGAACTGAATAAATACCCGATTAATACTTAAAAGGTAAATGTACATAATACAAAAACCTGTCCTAATAAATTGCGTCCTCCCAAAAAGTCTTCAGAATTAGTGGGTAATTAATTATAACATATTACTTGACACTTTGTTTCCCAGAGCCGAGTAAACACGTGATTATATAACCACGCGTTGTGTCCCGGTCCCTTGTTTTCACGTGGTTTACCAGCTGTCCCAAAAAGTGCATTTTATTGACATCTAGTGACTTTTTTTAGTACTTTTTCGCTACTGGTAAACTACGTGAAAACACGGGACCGGGACACAACGCGTGGTTATTATAATCAAATGTTTACACGGCTTCGGGATACAAAGCACAAAAAAGGAGTAAGAAGCCAATGTTGGCACAACTATCATACAAAAATGACTTATTAAGTTGATTGAAGTAAATATTTATTTGATTTATTTATTTTTCAAGAATTAACGGTACAAGTACCTTTAACATTACATACATACATAAGTATTTACAATGGAGTATATACAGTATTAACTTTTTCAATGCTTACTTAGAAAGAACATAATTAAAATATTAATTCCACACTAAAATGTTTTACAAGTAATTGTTTATAAGCTGGAAATTTCGATAAAAATATGTCACCTAAATCCGAATGTTTATTACCCAGCGCATGTAGACGATTCAGTACTGAATTGCTAGAATATATTGAGATATGATTGTTGCAGTGATAAAGTTGAGCTAGCCTTGTCACTCTAACTGGTACTTTAAAACCAATGAGGGCCAAAATTTCAGGGCTGTCCAATACTGAATTAACGATTTTAAATAGAACTAATAAATCATTAATAGTTTTCCTGTCCCTTAATTTAATCAAATTTAATATATTTAATAAATAATCATAGTTACGAAATTCATTACGTATTCCTAATTTAAAATTAACAGATCTCAAAAACTTATTCTGAACTCTTTCTATGGTAGTAAATACGAGAAGTTTCAATTGATTTAACCCACTATTTTCATAATGAGGAATTCCAATGTTTTTTGATTTATTTTTATTCTATTAGCGTACTATTTAACAAAGCCAAAATGTACATATATATATATATATATTTTTGTGCGTTATTTACAAAGACATGATTTTTTAAAGTTACATTTATCAAATACCGCGCCAAATGACTGTAATCAGTGTGTCACTTTTCAGTAGTGACGTCATGAAACGGCTGGCTTTCTTACTTTCACTGGCCTGACAAGAATCAATGGAATATTGCTTTGATTACTTCATTTAGTTGATCGTAATTTGCTAATTTCTATGTTATGGTTGTTTTTACGAACTTTTCGATTTAGAAAAACCCAGAAAGTTGACATAATCTCTGGTTGAAATGTCAAATTATACAAATTATACTCTTTTTTTTCTATGGTCAAAACGTTCCTTACAAGATGCGGGGGCTTTAAAGCGGAAACCGGAAATACTACACGTAGATATAAGAAGTGACGTCATTATTTACGATTTTTAAATTAATACTATTTTTAACATTTTTTATTTATTTTTGCGTGCGTTTTTGAGATATTTCATCCTACTCCAAAAATTTTAAATATTCACGTGTACACGAAAACATTTTTAAAAATTGATTCCGGGTTGGGCTGGAATTTTTCATTATGTCAAATTTAAGAAACCCTTCACAGATCATGAAATTTCACAAAAATGGGCCGGGCACAGGGTAAATTCTATGTGTATTCGGCCGGTGCTCAAAGTGTTAAAATACCAAATAAACGCTGTTTAAAAAATAATAAAATCATTAGAAAAAATAATTATAATGGAATAAATGTCAATCAATGTTGTATGAAAATGGCCCATGTATGCGTGACGTGTTTTACAAGAGGTCAAAGTTATTATCAAATAAAAGAGGGTATCTTATCAAAAATATAAAGAACATTATAAAGAAATGTAGATACAAACAAGGATACTCTTCGAAAAGTATAATTTTTATCAGGTATATTGCATAGTTATCAACATACTAAATGTATGTTAATATTTATTTATTAACAACATAATTGGCTAACTCTGACTCAATATAAAAGCTTATTTGCATCATATTGATTAATTAAATTTTAATTTAAATTGTTAATATATATTTTTAGTTTTTTACTGATTTAATTTTTAAGATCCTCATGACTTTTTGACTTTTTAATTTGTTTTAACTATGTATTTATTTTTTAAAATTTTTATTACATCTTTTACTTTATTTTTTAATATGCTGTTTTTTTTTTCTCTTTCTTTAAATATGCTTTTTGCTATACAACATACATTCATTTTTTTATTATGACTTTAAATATGTTTCTTACTATGTATTCTGTTTTTATGTTTTCACTGCATTTATTACCTTGTTTTTATAATTTATTTTTTTTGCCACGTTTTTTTTACTACATTTTTTACTATGTTTTTACTACATTTTTACTATGTTTTTACTACAATTTTACTATGTTTTTACTACAATTTTACTATGTTTTTACTACATTTTTTACCATGTTTTTACTACATTTTTTACTTTGTTTTTCACTTTGTCCTGTATCTTTATAACTGTTTCTATAAATTGATTACTGTTTTTTATATTTTTTTGACTGTTTTAGAACGGGGTAAATATCCCTAGTTAGACAGTCAAAGCAACTTTACATACATTATAATTTTGTGTATGTAATATAATGATAATAAATAAAAATTTATATTATTCCTGTATTTCTTATATTCTGAAAGAGTTTTACGTCTCTTGACTGGGTTAAGTTGGTGAATGAAGTGAGACTATCCGGAATTGACTTTTATTACTTTTCTTTTCTTCTTCAACCTTCGTTACTTACCGATAATTGAGAAATATAATATTCTGTGGAAGAACCCTTCGATCGTCTTGTATTTTATTTTTTAGGTTTTTCTCAATTATTTGACTTTTTTATGGTTGGAAGGAACAATGTGGTATTTCCACAAGTCGGGAATAACGTAAAAAATATAATATATTTTGATATAATTCTCAATGTGTTCCAAACAAGTTTTCATTTATAATTTTCGGGTTTAAAAATGAGCACATAGGAAACGGCTCGCAGTTGGAATCACGTCATTTTGACGTCACGCGTTATGCCCGCCGACTGCCCGTCAAATAAACATTGCGTACAAGTTTGGCGCCGAACGCACTAAGCACAGTGAAAGCCCAACACCTCCTTTCACCACCGCACTGCTGTGTTGTCACATTGGCACGAGTGTGCCTAGTGAAGTGTTCATATATATAAAAAAAAAGATTATATACAAGTTTAATAATAAAATAAATTATATCAATTTATATACGTTTAATTTGTTTTTTAAGGGTTCTTTGATTCCTATTTGATTTTAGTAAACATGAATAAAACAATCGTTATGAGGAATTTCAGGGCTACGGGATATTGGATATAATTTTTTTTTATTTTTACAAGGTATAATAAAAAAACAATTAGAAAAATAAATATGCATGTATGTATGTATGTATGTATGTCAGCGTACAAAAGATAAAAAAAGTCGGTTTATTATGAACATAAAATGAGTTGACAGCAGATTTTTATGGCTCTCAGTCTATTGATCGATGACACGCAGACGTGCAATCATTTTACCTGAAATAGAGCAACAACCGATGAAGCAAGTCATCATTTTATATTGAATACAATACATTACATTCTGAAATACTAACAGTATTGCACGTAAAATGCCCGTCTACATAAGAGCAACGTCCTGTAGTGCATTAACATCATTCCTTCCATGAAAATATGAAGAACAAAGGAACGTGGCCAGTAAAAAGACCACAAGGTGTAGTAACGTTAGTCAGCCTAACCAGTCAGCCCAAACAAGTCAACCCAGTCATGCAGCAAATCAGTTCCAGACTGTTTTTGTTATTTGTTTTTTTTTTACATAGGATTTATTGAATCTCTTATAAACGTCAGTAAAATCATAACTATACAATGCAATTCAACAATTAGTAAATTAATTAAATAAATTTTAATCAACTACACAATTTGAATCAACAAACAAAAATCAATTTTTCTATTTCTTTCACATTATTTTTATATGGAATTTGATAACCATATTTGCTACAACAACAAATTAGTTTTTTAGTTCAGTTTATTCAGATAAAATATATATATATATTTTATCTGAATAAACTGAACTATATATATACTATATATATAATATACTATATATATAATATACAATATTACTACTAAATACACTTAATAAAATATAAATTCAATACATGTGCTTACATTAACGTTTCCCATTACGTAAAAGAAAAAACAATTCTTGTGTTACATAATGCGGAGTGACGTCTTACAGTAATTTGTTTATTTCATTTTTAATTATTAATTAACTCGGGTTGTGGTCCCGTGGCTAGTGTCTTGGACTCAAGGCTCAAAGGTCCGTGGTTCGAATCCCACTCTACCCCAACTTGTTTCCATTTTCTAATAGTGAGTTATTTACAACTCGTTGAAAATGGCCCTCAAAATTGAATATTTGGGTAAATCAGAAGAAAGCAAATATTTATTTTTAAAAATATAAATTTTTAGTACAACATATAAATTACAAAAAATAAAATAAACGGTGTTTTCAATCAGTGCTACACAAAAATGAATTATAAATATAACTTTTCGCTTCTTTCTTAAACATGTTGTATTCCTGACAGCACTTTTTATATCCTCTGTTCTTTTCATTAAAATAAAAATATTCCTCTGTAAGTATAATGATGTTGTTCTGTAGTTGTTCTGGGTCGCGTACTTATGTTTTGTGACGTAGAAACACTACTATTTATGTTGTCTTTATGGATTGGAAGTAAGCAATTCTTTTTAATAACGATTTTATATCTAAAACCCTATTTTAAAAAATAGTTGGACTGTGGGGAAAGTAGACGGTTTGTTAAATATAACTTTTAACTTAAATTAATCTTTGTATTTTTTCGACCGGTAAAATGTTTGTTTTAAAAGCACCACCCCATCCGATTATTCCGTACTGTAATATGGATTGGGCTAATGCAAAGTATATTGACTTTATTTGTTCGATTCGATATTTTTCTTAGAACATGCATTTGCCCATATAGGAATCGATTGCAACATTATGCATACTAATATTTATGGCTCGCCGACTTGTACATATACTGAGCCTACCCTTCGTAGCAAAACAAGCAAAATTTGTCAAAGTGTATTTTTTGTGCCATTTTGTCTAATATGAAATGTATGTATAAATAAATAAATAAATGTAGTCCAAGTGCAGTCACTTCAAATTATCATCGCCATTGCTCTCGTGTTCCGTATGTTTATTCGCCATATAATAAATACGCATTAAACATCAACCTCGTGTCCACCTCCAACTGCGGTAGGAGCTCCAATCTCCAACAAATATCTGATGTTATGAATGGTTTTCGGTTTCGAACAAGTCACTAATAAGCAGAACTCCAGAAGAGAGAAGAACAGAAATAACATAATATTTTGTTTAGCCCTGGCATAAGTTTGACGATGCCGGCCACGAATGAAAAACTCTGAAAAAAATGGACGAAACTAAAGGCAATTTGGCCAAGGAGTGTCAGAAAAAAGTTATATTTTATTTTCCAAATAGTTAAGTTAGTAGTAATTATTATTATACAAAAAGTGTAATAATATGTTTTTATGTAAAGGATCTTCACCGACAAGCCATAAATTGGCTTGGTGAGTCATTAAAAAAATAAAAATATATGTATTTATAACAAACAAACCATCACGCCGTTTCCCCGTAAGGGTAGGCAGAGAGGATAGAACGCCACATCACTCTATCGTTGCATACAGATCTCGCTTCCTCTACACGCATACATCTTCTCATGCACGCGCGCCGATTATTCCGACTTTTGACATGTCCATTTTCAAGTATTTGTGGATTCGATCATGCCACGCCTTTCTCGGTCTTTCTCTATTTCTGCATCCATCAAGATTCGCATTGTAAATATTACTAGCCGTTCTTTCGCTGTCCATTCGCTCTACATGTCTGAACCAGCGCAGAGCCCCTTTCTTGATTTTGCCGATAATGCTTGTCTCAGCCGTACACAATGTACGGATCTCAACATTTGTGCATCTATCGTACATAGTTTTACCACACATTCGCCTGAGAGATCGCATTTCGTATGCATATATGTATTATATTTGTCGGCTTCGTGGTGTTATGGTCAGCGCGTTTGCCTGCCATGCAAGAAGTCTCGGGTTTAATTCACGACATGGTTGATATGAAATATTTATTTAAAAGGGTGTATTCGAACTAGGATATTTTTTAGACTGATCATCTTACCTTCATGTAACAAAAAAATATTCAGATACGCTGCGATTGGTGTAATAATTCAGTGCCCTATGCACTATTATGTGCGGAAAGGAAATGATGATGATGTAATATAATATAACATATATGTAACATATATGTTAATAACAAAAAAAAACGAAACAATCAGTATTCCATACATTTTTCATATCCGGATCCCATTTTTTATTTGTACACTACGCAATAATATTATTTTATCATATAATAAACATGAACTTTATCTTTTTTGTTCGTTATTTCGAGTGTCATAACACACTTACCTATTTTTAACGTTTAATTATGTAAATAACTAAATTTATTATTGCAGTAATTTGTGTACAAAGTATGCAATATTTAGTATCAAAACAACCGACCTAATGAGGAAGATAACCTCTCAACCCTAATTCAAAATAATAATATAGTTCGGTAGAGAAAACTGCTTAATTTATTTTATACCTTTACGATTTTTAATTTATTTCAATTTTATACAGTATGATTTATGAATCCGCTTGTTCATTGTTTACATTTAATTCGTAATATATAGAAAAAATATTATCAGATTGTTGTTTGGGCGTTTAAGCTATAACTGATACTCGGTCGGTAAATCCATTAATTGTAGATATTCAGAGTAAAATTAAACATCTAAAAATCAAAGGGATGATTATTCAAAAATACGGGATAAGAGGACATGCTAGTATCGTAGGAAATGAGAGAGCGGATGAACGAGCAAGAGCCGCAACTTGTAAAAGAACGGCACCTTTCTTCTCAGAATTTCCCCTTAGCTTTGCTAAACGCTGTATAAAACAAAATACGCAGCAGCGTTTGGAGGATCATTACCGTCTTCTTCTACAGGTAAAATTACTAAAATATTTTTCCCAACGCTGGCTGATGCAGCAAAATTCCGTCGTCATCACCAAAGTACTTTCGAAACGACCCAAATTTTCACTTGACACGGAGCTATGAGAAGTTACCTAAATAGGTTTAAATTAAGGAATGATGACTATTGTCCATGCGACGATATTTCTTCACAGAGTATCGAACATCTGTTATTTCAGTGCAATTTTTTCAGTTTACAACGCCATAATCTTGAAGCAGAATGCAGGAAAGATGGAATATCCTTAACAGAAATCCACACTGTAGTTAAAAGTAGTTATTACGCGCTATTGTTCTTGAACTTTGCAACAATGGTGATTGGACCCATAAAGGTAATAAACCAAAATCAGTGATCAAACATCCCATTTCCAAGACAAACAAAAACGTTTTTTTCCGAGTACCTTAGCCTTGTACATGACACGTAAGGCTACTAAATACAGGGGTCCAAATATAAATATATAAAAACAAAATAAAAAAATATACATACATTTAGAAAATTTAATATACAGAGTAAATTTAATAAAACCTGCAGTTTAAAAGTCCTGCGCTCCAAAATATCTTGCTGAGAATTTTATTTACCTTTCTGATCATGTTCTTTCGCTTCGCTCTTCTCAGGAGAAAACACTTTCCATTCCTCGACATAGCACATCATTTTTTAGCTATTCCTTTTCCATCCAAGCTGCTAGACTTTGGAATGGGCTACCTCTTCATATGAAAATGCACCTTCTCTAGCCACCTTCAAGAAACGCCTGAAACATTATTAAACATCCCTAGAATCCTGAACTCCCGAGTTTATCCCTTTTTCTTTCCTTCGTTCCTCTTTCTCTCTTCTTCCAAACTCATAATCTGATTCCACATTTCTCATCATTTAAAATGTAAAACATAAAGTACATGTTTTTTAAAATTTATTAATGTTAATATGTGCAAGCCTTATCCTGAATTAAAAACAGCTGTTATTTTTAATCAATGAGATTCTTTTTTATTTTAACTCATAAATGTATTGTTTTATATATATTTATGGTTTTTCAGTAGAAAATTTTGACCAATCTCTTATTTTGACCATTCTGTTTTTTGGTTGGTAGGAAGATATTGCTTTTAACAATAAGTCCGCAAAAGTACTTATTTTTTGTACCTGAAGTTTTAAAGAAATAAATAATAAATAAAAGCTGTACACACATGCAAGGCTTTTTTTGCCAAATTGTTGTATATGCTTCCACATAAAATGAAGTTAATTCATAACAAAAATATTTTAAAAGAGTAATCAAAATCTGGCTGATAAAAATTTAAAAAGCAGAAATATTTTTAAAAATTTGAATTGCATTAAAAATATTTTTAAAAAAAACATTTTTGAACCCTATAAAGTCCATCTCTGAACATGTTTTCCTAGTGAGGAGGACTCTTTTTAAAATATATATATAAATTTTTTTTTGCGTGTATACCTACTCTTACATGTAATTAATATTATAATATGTATAAAATATAAAATATTCAAAACAAATTTATAAAGTACCTTAAATACAAAACCGGTATTTCTTATGTATCTACTCTCACTGCCTCCACCTTCCATGGAATCATTTCTCTACAATACTGCAGAGTGTGTGCGGACCAACTACTGCTTTACAAAATTATGACAGGAATGGTTGACTGTACAGAGCTGCTTGGTTTATTAACAATACATGTGCCAGCCAGGATTTGTAGACGGTACCACCTGTTTCATGTACCAATAAGTAAAACATCGTATGTTAAAAATGCTTTTTTTCGTAGGACTTTTTCAATGTACAATACAAAATTTAAAAATATAGATTACACAAACATCACTCTGTCAGATTTAAAATTTACACTAAAAGTGTATTATGTAACTTAGTAGACATTATAATAATAAATATGTACATCTCCCCTCCCCTCCTTATCCTCTCTTCAAGCATTTTTGTCCTTATCCCGCCCAATTTACAGTAACTTAATGTTCTTAAAATAAATATTTAAAAAATCCTTGATTATTGAGTACATGAAAATAACATTTTTATATGTATAAATTGTATGTATTTATTTGATATTTAATATTTTCTTTACTAACTTTGTATACTATTTGGAAATCTGTTATTAGTTCTGAGTTTATACACTATAACTGTTTGTTTACTAAAAATATGTATGTAGAACTGTTGATTTCCCAAATAAAATAAAATAAAATAAAAACTTAATGTTTACATTAAGTTTTGCAGGGAAGCAATATGTTTTTTTTTTTTTTGTAAAATCAAAGTCGTGGGTACGTTCAACGAAAACTAATATTAAAATGATCCAGGGTCTACAGTAATTCTATTGTTAAGATAATTGTACCAACAGAGATTTACAGACAAAGAAGTGATAATGTTCTCCTTTACAGAACACTTAAAACTCTGCCTGTTCGAGGATTACTGTGGCTTTGCATAATTTTAGAGCAATTTAATAGTAATACTTTCAAAATTCCTCTCAAACATAACCATAATACACGCTTCACGTATAATGATGGTTTGGTAGTACCAAAAATATGTAATAAGTATGGTAATATAACTCTCAATCATTTAGTACCTAGCATTTTTAATTTATTGCCGAAAGAACTTAAATTTAACACACAATGTAACAGGAGCAAAATTTTAAACATGAATTGTAGCGTATGTGTCAATATTTTAATTTGTCATATATTTTCTTTTACTCAAAAATAAATTAATTAATATTTGTATATAATGTAAATTACTGATCTTTCCGGCTGTTAATTATATCTGAAAATTCATTGTTTATATAAATTTAGATAATATTATGTACTTCTACTACTACTTCTATCACGCCATTTCCCCTTAGAGGTAGGCAGAGAGAATGGACTGCCACACACGTCTATCCTAGCATATATTCCTAGCTTCATCCACATTCATACATCTTCTTATTATGGATAACTTATATAGCGCCATTTTCGTAATATAATACCTCAGGGGCGCTTTATTTTTATTGAAGCTTTTATTTTTGTAATTTAATTAAAACAATTTATTTTGTTGACACATGCTACGGATTTATTCAAATAATTTAGAGAACAAGTGGGTTTTAAGTTTTTTCCGAAACATCACTTCACTATTACAGCTTATCATACATGCCCTTCGGTTCTGTCTGATTTTGACATGACAAAACCATGACTATATAATATTATATAAGTTAGTATATATATATATATATATATATCTACTAGCAGGCTACAGAAAGTATCTTAGGATTTTAGTTTTAATCAATATAAGACAATTGGAATTTTTAAAAAATGTAAAAATATTTGATTATATTAATAAAATAATAAAATTAAAAAATTAAAAACCAGATATTTCAAAATTAATTTCGCCGAATGACATTTTACTTCTACGTATCTACACTATCTACATCGGTATGAATCTACATTGGCGGGATTTTTGCTATAAGCAATATCTTCCAACTGCTAACCAACCAAAAATAAGACAAAAAGTCGGTAAAGGTTTGCGCTTCCCAATTTTTCTGTTTTTTGGTGCGAAGGCAACTATGCTGACTGTTACACATAATACTTTCAAAAAGTTGCCCAATTCACAGTTAATGAGGCAATGAAAGCAGTAGGGTCAAATCTAGCAATGAAACGGATAGTGGTTTGGCCGGATATCGGCCCCTACGCCGGATAGCCGGATATCCGGCCTATTTATTGTCATCATCATCATTCCCTTCCGCACCTGATGGTGCATAGGAAACTGCGTCGGTACACTGATTGCAGCGTATCTTGATCAATTTTGTTACATGAAGGTAAGATGATCAGTCTGACGCTTCAGGTACCAGTCCAGGGACTATAAAATACTCTAGTTTTAAAACACCCTTTTAAATAAATATTTCATATCAACCATGTCGGGAATCGAACACGAGACGATTGTCTCCGCGGTATTTTTTAATTGTAGTAATCCAATATAGAATACAAATACATAGTTTACAAAATATCAAGTTTATACAAAAGGTAGATTCAATATAATTTCCTTTTTATTTATGGATGTAGCCACTCCACTGGCCCACAGGCACGTTCCGGAGTGTCAGGGTATTAATTATTTTATACATAATTGCACATCGAGCAATACTTTTACATCAATTGTTGTGTAAAAATTAAAAAGAAATATGAAATAAGATTCTTAAATATACCTACGTCAATAAAACGAGAAAGGACTTTCAAGAAATTAAAATTATATTCTGATATATATAACATATTCCTCAGCTTCCTGTCTAGTCTTTTAGCTATCCACAATATTTTGAGTTTGTCCAAATTTTTGTAGACAAGGACTGGATTCAACTCCCTGGGGAGCTGTTTATATTAACATATTACAACTCAAAATATTGTTGATAAATTACCTGGTCCATGAAGAAGTATAGAAATTGAAAAAATAACATTTTCAGGCGTTGCCTAGTATGTAGGTGAAATAATCCAATTAGATGAATCTCACCAGCATAAATAAAGGTTTCAGCTCTTTAACTTCACAAACATCAACAGATGAAAGAATTGAAGGAATATAGATGTTCAAATATAGGCAGAATGGTAAATGTTACACAGTGTGTAAAGTGGCCACTTAAACCAGCCATTGACAGGTCATAAGCTCTGTAGATGCCTAGACTTCTATATTACCTTCTCTTAAATGTTTTTTAGCTATCCATTTACGGACTCGACCTTTGAAAATATCATTTTTCATTTTGCTCACCAATATGTCTTTGCTTAAAAAATTGTGTAGCTTAGGGGCCAGAAAAGTATAGTGCCTGTGTCCGGAATTAGTTTTTTTCTTTGGGAGCAGAAGTATTGTTTTTTGTCTTTGCCTAGTGTCGTAAATTTGTTTTTCGTCATTATGTCTGTCAGGATTTTGATGGAAATGTATTAAAATTTTCTTTATGTTTATTTGTCTTATGTCTAGTACTGGAAATTCTGTAAACAGTCTGTCTGTAGAGTATTGGTAAGGCTTTTTGTGCTTTCATTAATGGCTCTAATGTGGTTTTACTTGTTCCTGCCCATCCTATTATTCCGTAACTGATAATTGATTGTGCTAGAGCATAGTATACATTTAGTATACATTAATTTAAATTGTTTTGCTGAGAATGTTTATAATGTTTTTAAATAAATATATCATTTATGAAGTGTATTGTCAAGTGGATCCGAAACGTTTTCACGCAAAAAAGTCAACTTTTTTAATTGCAGGAAAAAGTTTAACCTCATTATATTTTTTCTTATCAGGTTGAAATACGCATTTTTATCAATTGTAAAACTTGCGATTAAAAATCATATTTTACACTCACCGACGGTAAAAAGTTTATCATGTTCTGCCCACAGAACTAACCACATTTTATTTATTATTATCTACCTATGAAAAAATATAATAGTATAGTCATTTTATGTGGTGAATATTTAAGCCTACCAAAATCAAGAATCGAGGCAAACAGATGTATATTTTTGTGTTAGGCGCGATTTGAAATAGTAAAATTTAGAAGGCTATCTATGTCTGTCACATCCTTTTGTGGCTTAGCCATGGTTTTCATTTTTTTAAAATCTTCATCCCAACATGGTTGACATGAAATATATTTCAATATTTTATTTATCATTATTGTGTAAGTAGGCATCTTTAAGACGTATCAAAATCATTAAGTCTTCTAGAGGCGTTATTTAGAAATTTTGATAAATAGGTATTTGAGAAAAAAAATATTCCACATGTCCTGCAATATGACTGCATGAAAGTTATGGTAGTCATATGTCAACTGTATCATCTCTAAGAAAAATAACCCTTAGGCATAATGTTCGAAATACTGTTTTCCAAATCGAGAATCTTGAAATATTTTTTGTAATCTGCAAGCAAGTAATATAAAAGGCAATTGGTAAAATAAACCAAAGTAGGGAACAAAATGCCGAACACTCCTCTAGTGGAACGGAAGGCCTGTTGACTACTGCCAACAGGCCGGCTTCTCCTGAAGAGTTTTAAGTGGTTTCCTCTCCCCATGAGCAAATGCTGAGAAGTTCCTGATTGGCCCACTTAATATTCTTCCTGATCCCAACAGTTAAGATAAATTTGAATAAATGTAGTTGCAGAAAAATCCTCTTTTGAAATATAAACCTTGTATATTATAAGCAAGGTAAAAAAATAATGCAACTCCCATATAAAAATATAAAAAACATCCAGTTGAAGACACTTATCCGCGATTTTGGTTACACTAGTTTTTTTTATTTTTAAAAAAAACCTTTATTAGCATAAATAAACAATACATTCAGTAGAAAAATGGAACACTTAAGGTTGAACTTGCCAAAAAAGAGTCTAGCTCTTGTGTTTGGCAAGTTTACAAAATAACATAAAAATAAAACATAAAATGCAAAACAAAATAATAAAATAAATAAAAAATTAAACAATTTTAAAAATTGAGAAAATATAACACTAAAAAAATATTAAATAAAAACACAAAATTTGTAAACACGGGCACATATTGAACATACATCTCTTTTTTTAAAATACAGTTAATGTTAATTATGTCGAGAAGCTTTTCTTTAATTTATCCTTAAATTTTTAAAGTTGATAAACAATAATAAATCTAATTGTAGGAATCCTTTCGGGTTCCAAGGCTTTTATTCCTGTTTTATGTGCGGTGTTGGCTTTTTTTACCTTGAGTAGGCTACTGACCTAACCATCTTGAGAGGATGAATCCAGCAAAGTTTTCTAAGATTGTGATGGACGAGATCCCAGAGGATGCAGACCTCCAAGACGACCACCAAAGAAGTGAAAGGAAATTTGGACGTCTGCATCATAGGATCAAGACTAACGTCCAGTCAAAACAGATCGCAAGACCTAAAGAAAGAAGAAGAATAAACCTAACTGTGTATTCGATACTCATATATACATTTTGATTAAGAATACTTAATCATCTTTCGGATTAGGAAATTTCCTAACATAATTTTACTAACGCGATATTACAGGAATGTAGTTTTATGAAACCCGGACTCAATTTCGACCTTCACGCTACGTTTTCGTCTAAAAGTGAATTTAAAAGAATGCGATGAACAAATTACGCAGAATCATGTGCGTAATGCTTTCGTACTCGATAATGAGGCGGATTTATAAGGAACATATTGTTCACTGTTCATTAATAACATGTTCTCAATGGAATATTATCTAATTAAAACAATGCCGACATTTGTGTACGCATTGAGTGACCCCCCAAGAGGGAAGAATACTAACTTTATGTTAAACAATAACATCTGTGAATCTCAGTTTGGCCAAACGCAAAAATCCAGACGGAACGATAAAATGTCGGACTGATTTATATTGACAATATTCTGAGTTAGTCTAAATTTTTGCAGACAAGACTGGATTCAACTCCCCAGGGAGCTGTTAACATTAACATTTTTACAACAGAGATTATATTATTATTATTTTATAAACATTAACGGCAAATCTGCTTTTTACAAACATTTATAATATTAACATATTTGGCTTAATATATATATATATTTTTTTAAACATGAATTCCCTTATACTCAAAATTTATTTTTAAAAAATTAAACCAAAAATTGTACAAGATTTATATTTAAAAAGTTAACCTAAAAATTATACAGCATATTCAGTAGAAAGTTTAAATAATAAAACATTCTATAGTAAAAAAACAAGAAAATCATAAGTGCTGTTTCACACAGCTAGACAAAGTGAACAAAAAACTGTATTTATATATATACATATATATTATGAAATGCATGAATAAATAAATATAATTACCATTCACCATCATTGAAAAAGTTCAAATGATGATGAGATGAATAACATTTTAGAGAAGGTAATATATAGGTAGGTAGGTTTTTGACTAAGGCGGCCTCCGTGGTGTGGTGGTCAAGACGCTTGACTCACGCACAGAAGGTTGAGGGTTCCCGGTGAGAAAAAAAAAAATAAAACGTAATTTTTCTCAAGCCTGGGTGTTCTTTGATGTAATTTACAACTGTAATTGGGCCTCCTGGGCTGTTGTGGTACAAAAATAAAATACAGAAGTCTAGGCATCTGCAGGGCTTGTGACCTGTCGTTGACTGGTTTAAGTGTTAAAGTGTCAAAATATTGTTGATAAGTCCACCTGGTCCATGAAGAAGTATAGAAATTGGAAAATTAAAAATTTCAGGCGTTGCCTAGTACATACATAATTATTTCACCTACATAGGTGAAATAATTCCATTAGATGAATCTCACTCGCATAAAAAGACGGTCTCTTGTGTTTGGTGTGGGATTACATGTTATATACTCGTATAATAGATTACATTTATTTTTTGTGTTCTCACCAGGAATCGAACCTTCCATGCGCGAAGCATCTCAATCACTACACCACGGGGGCTGCTTTCTTCACTTAAGTCAGAACGAAACCAGAAGGGTCCATGTTTGAGTATTGGAGCTGGTCATTACTTTTCCAGTAAGATAATAATTTGTTTTAATAAATATATATTTTTTTAATATCACAGTTTTAAAAATGCAAAAGAGTTTGTGTACCTTGAAAGTAGGATTACTTGGGATGGTAAAACAAAAAGAGAAGTCCACTGCCACATGCATCAAGCAAGGCTGACATTCAACAAAAATAAAAGATTTTTCAATTGAAAGAACAAAGACCTAATGCTCCTCTAGCAACTTACCAAAACGTATGTAGGTATGAATCATATAGATGCATGACTGTAAGACATGGTGCCTAACCAAAAGAGGCCTTTGAGATGTGGTGTTACGGAAGAATATTAGGAATTTCCTGGTGAGACCACATTACTAAGGCGTCATTAGTGATGTGGTCTCACTACCTCGTCAGGTTCTCAGTAGAATTGAAGAAGGGAGGTCAAAAACCATCCCAGAGAAATGAGCCTAAAAGATCGGCCAAAGTATGCGCCATGGGGGTCTCTTGCATGAAATAATAGAGGAGACAAATCACAGAAGGCGTCCCCCATGGGAGTATTTAGCACACGTGTGCAAGAACTTGAATTGTGCTTCATATGTTGAGCTGAATATGGCTGCAGAGGACGAGATGCAGGTCTTTACTGCAAACCAATCTCCAGGATTGAGACTGCGACGAAGATTTTCCCGTCGCTTTTCAATAAGAGACGGGGCGCTAGATTCCGTTGGATCCGGCTCTGAATTGGACATACAATGACGGAATAGTCGACGTGCGTTCAAGAGAAGATTTATGAATGTAGATGGGAACGAGGTCTGAATCCAAAGACAGTGATTTTTTAAATTTTAGGAAATCATAGTCTTTATATAAATACAAGGTACAAAATAACAATTTAAAAAAAAAAAACAATTATAGATTTCTCATTAATTTATTATGAATGCAGGAGGAGAGGGAAAAATAATTAAATTCTTAAAAAAATAAACATACGAAAATATAAATATTTTTTAAAAAGTACATAAAAGGGAGAAGACATTGTATGGCTCCAACTCTACTTTCCTCCCCTCTCTCTCTGCTTCCATGAATATTTGTCATTCTTAGTAAAAATTCACAACCAACAATAATTAATTAGATGCAGGTAGTAGATGTAAGGTACATATGAATAAGGAAAATTAAGAGTTGAAATTAAAATTTAAAATAAAAATTAAAAGTTTAAATTAAAAGTCAAACGTTAAAAGTTAAGCAGGAGATAAATTTAAAATGTTCTTAACAGATCAGATAAAAATATGGTATTTACTATTTACAGTGTAATATGTCGATGTCACTAAAACTACCACTATAGGTTATCTATATTCTTCAAAGAGTGCTGTTTTTCATATGGTGATGTGGCATTCTATCCTCCCTACGTGCGCATACGGGGAAACGGCGTGATGGCGTTTGTTAGTAAATAGCGTAAGTCGCTCGTTGCTCGTTGCTAGCCCTCCCCGCCCGGGGCGCAACCCAAAAGACATATTGTGAATGGGTGCTCTGCTCTGTAACTAATTTGCAAAATAGTTTCGCAAATCATTTATTATTCACAGCTCCAAAATATATAAATTACAATAAATGTGAACTGCCTCCATTGTATGTTCATCTGCGCCGAGTGCATCTAATCCAAAGAAAGTAGACTAACAAAAATAATGAAGAACTTCCGGAATTGTTCACTTCTCGTGGTAAGTGGCCTCATGGCCTTTTTCCAGTAATACAAACATAAACCTTGTTTGGAACTTCAATGATCAAATTATTCACTGAAAAAAAATTACACTGTCAGCGACACGATATTCCAATATCCTTATTGTATAAATCTATAAATATTTTATCCGTTAGAGCTTTATTATGGTCTAAGCTGGTTTCTCGGCATGCGTCTCTATCTGAATATAGAAATAAATCAGAGCAAGTATATAATACTCGGTTCACTAGTAAAGATGGACTAGCTCTCCCTAAATTCAATAATAAATACGGGAAAAGAACACTAGAGTACAATATACCAAAAATGTATAATATTTATGCTCCCATTAAATATAAACAATCAAAAAAACTTATCAGGCCGAAGAGAAAGACGTCTACTGAGAATCTGGCTTAAATAAATATTGATTTTTTTATCATTTTATAAATTATGTATATATCCACCCACCACCATTCCCTTTCCGCACATAATGGTGCATAGGGCACTGCATTGGTACACCGATTGCAGCGTATCTTGATCATTTTTTACATGAAGATAAGATGATCAGTCTTACGCTTCAGGTACCAGTCCAGGGACTATGAAATATTCTAGTGTAAAAAAAACCCTTTTAAATAAATATTTCATATCATCCATGTCGGGAATCGAATTCGAGACCTCTTTTGCAAGGTATGCAAACGCGCTGACCATTACGTCACGAGGCCGACAGTATATATATTAGAACTTAACTATAAGCACCTGCTGACGAACTGCATTTTATGCAGTTCAGTAGACTTGATAATTTATATGTTAATTTTTGTATGCTTTTGATAAATAAAAAAAGCAGTCATGAAATTGTAAAATGTAAAAAAAAATTTTTTTTTACAGGGTTTGTATTTATACAGGAATTTCCAGGCTAGTCGTGACCTGAAAGAACCTCTGTACATTTCAAAATTGTAAAATAAATAAACAATTTTTTTTCTTCTTTATAGTTCGCCCTGGCAGTGGTCTCGCACAGTGGTAACGCTCTGTATCTGTCCCAACACAAATGGTTCAGCGCGGAGCAGCCCCAACCGCACAGTGTGGTGTTTGTGGAACCAGTGGAGCACGTCCAGCGCGTGGAGCCAGTGCACATTCAACAAGTTCAACATGTGCAGCCAGCTCAGGTATCCTAATTACAGGGGCGAACGGTGTATAGAAGCGATTATGCACAGCTCACCATTATATTTGACTAACCATAACAATGTTTTATTGTTACTTTATTTACAGAAAAACAAATAAATAATTACCATTTATTTTAAATCATTTCCACGATTTCCAGAGTGATTTATTTGAAGATTTTTTTTTTGCTACGTCTTTTTGCTTCGTATAATGGACCACGCTAGTGATTAAACGTCAAATGGTCTAAAAAACTGCTTCAAAAATATAACTAAAACTAATACGGTTTGGTCAATTCAACCTAATGAAGTGTTTTGGGTAATGCTTAAGGTCGCAATAATGTGTTAAATGAAAATCATGATAATTAATTTGGTAATGTATCCAAAATAAAACACGTATATTGGATTTTAATCCTACTTTATTTTTTAAAATGTACAAGAGGGTATATTGTGACGCGGTTGATAATGTCCTAACAAGCCCCTCTTGAATATTAAAAAAAATAAAGTAGAATTAAAATCGAAGAAACGTATTTTATTTTGGATACATCACCAAATTTAATCTGGATCTCTACCAATTTTCGGCATACACAATAAATAAGAAAATAATAATGTTTAATTTCACGTATTTTTTGACGTTTAATCATCAGTGTGGCCATATATGAAGCCAAAATTAGTCGCATGGAAAAAATAAATATCCCCAAATTAACCACTCACTAGGGAATAGAGTCGATTTATAATTGAACGTAGTTATGCAGAAAGCAGCCAGTCCACAATTTTAAAGAAATTAAATATTTATGTTATCGGGTGCAGGAATATCAATTCTATGTTCTGCTAAAAACAACCAGACCGCTTTCGTACAAAAAACTGTATTAATCACCTTCTGAAAATGGTGTCGAACACAAAAAAAGCATTTCTCAATTTGCAGAAAACACCCACATCTCTAGAAAAATGTTATGGTTTTTAAAAAATCATTAAAACTGGTAAAATACATAATTAGATTCTTGTTTGTAATATAAAAAAAAACTTATGTATTCATTGTTCATCATTTGTTAAAGTCAAAAACATTCCAACTGTTGTTTAGATTTGATAATTCATTCATTTTACAAAAGTGCTATTATCTCAGTTTCATTTTTATATGGCTGGCTTCTTTCTGCATAACTACATTCAATTGCACCCCTGAGCCGTCACCACCCCTCCACAAAACAGTTCTTACAAAGCAACGTTTGAAGCGAAATATTACTGTGTAAAACCACCTTACAAACAAATATTTCGTCCCAACCCAGGATTAAGAATTTTTATCTGAGTAGTTTTTGCAACTGTCATCGAGTCAAAAACACTCTTCCATGATTTTAGTTCTATTTCACGCACAGAACGGTATTCTTCACCCGCCTGGATACAGACCGAACACATATTAAAAAACGGTGGATGACCCCGGGGTGCAATGAATAAGACGTTTGTATCAAGCACAGAGAGTTCCGGGTTCGATTCCCTGTGAGATTACAATTTATTGTATTTATTTATTAAAAGAAAACAACAGCCATTACAACAAAAAAAAAATATTTACAAATAAACCAAAATTATAGGCCAATTATAGTTTTCTATACATTACTAAATACAATGTCAAAAAAAGAAAAAAAAGGCGTACACCGAAATAACCACTCCGTTTCATTCCACACGTAAAAAATAAATAAAATATTACAATAATAATGAAATAATAAAAAATAAATAAAAAGTTTTTTGTTTAATCGAACTAAAAAATCCTTTCGCCAGCGGATCCATACGGAGTAATACGGAGCCTTCCTTCTTTCTTCTTTCAAACAAGAGAAAATAATAACAATATTAAAGTGCACAAAAAAACAAAATATTAGGTAGGTGCAGTTAGATTAAATTATAATTACTATTTTTAATTAGGGTTCTAGCATTTTCTTTAAATTAGTTTAAAGTGAGGAAATATATATTTATTTCAGCCAAAAACGTGTTATAATTATTTAAAATTCTGGGCAAAGATGCATTCTTATTATTATTGTTACCAACGAAATAATGAAATACCAACATGAAATAATTGTTGCAGCCGAGTTGTACGTTGAGGAATACGAATTTAATTTTTTCAAGCAGTTGAGGGCAATCTAAGTTATTTTTACATATTGTGCAAATATGTAATAATAACTTAGTATTTTGTAAATATATAATAATAACAATAAACAGCATAATTAATTTGATTTAGTATCAACATTAGTTAACCGGTTACTTCGACTTATACCCCCGATTCTTTGCTGTTTTGATTTTACGTAACTCTGACGGAGAGAAATGTCAGATCTTCAGCAGTATCCTCATCTTGTCATCATCTCCATGATCCATTCTGTAACCAGCTTATTTCAAAATGTACCTAACCCTTGTTTAATCTGTTCATTAGGTAGAAGTCGTGGCGGTCAAGAAGCCTCACCTTATCTACACCTTGTGGAACCACGTGAAGTCTAAAACTATCTCCCCTCTGCAGAATTTGTTCAGCAAAAAAGTTGTACCAGTTGTTCCTGTGACTCCTGTTCCCGTTGTACCAAACTTCAAGTAAGTTGTACTTAAAATAAATCATCATCATATTGTCCACACTCGATGGTGCATATCGCACTGCAATGCTGCACTTTGTACGAAACCACGTATAAAGGTTTCGATTGAAGGTTTAAACATTTTTTTTTTAGTAATTAAACCAGGACAGTAATAATTTAATAATAAAATACACGTTTTTGAATGTTTTTTTTACTTACGCACCCACACACATGCACCTTCACCCATTCATTCACACACTCACATTTACTTACACACACACATGAATACAAACGTCGCACATATGCAATTATGTAAACTCTCTCCTTATATATTACGTATTATAATTTTTTGATACCATTTTTCACATTTTTTTGTATTTAAAAAGGGAAAAAGAAAGACAGATTATTTACAATTTGCTTTTTATTTACTTTATATACCACCTACTGTTTTTCTTATTTTTTTTTAATTCATATTTTTATACATAACTATAAATGTTACATTACATCTATATTTTTCTCTTTTCTACTACGCAAAGTTTTTACTTTTGACTTTACATTGGAGTATGCTTTTTAAGTTTCTACATGCCTTAAACAAACGTGTTCTTGTTTATTTTTAAAATTATTATTATATTTGTACTCACCTGTATTATTTTTGTAAATGCCCCCTGGGCGTATTGTAAAATTTAAATTGGCTCTAGTATTGTTAGAATAATTATTTTTGTAGTTAAAATAATGTAAAATCTATCTATTTTGTGTAATTCTATTATTTAAAATATACTCGTATGTGCATGTGAAATTTTATCGACGAATATCTTCAAATTTTATGTTTTCTACTATGTATCTTTGCTTCTAAATAAATAGTTTTATTTCTTTTTTGAACAAGAAATATTTAGCAAACAATTCGCTTACAATTTCAAATGTCAAAACTCAAATAATTAGAAGAATTGGTAAAATTCAAATAGATAAATTAATGTAAAGAAGTACTAATTATTTTGTTTCTACCCAGAGTGTGGCCATCCCTTGGTTTCTCCCACTACAAGAAGGTCAACTACTACCCAATTAAGGATCACGTTGTAGAGCCCGTTCCCTTCGAATACGAAGAGCAAAAGATTGACAATTCTTCCGACCAACAAATCGACAGCATTGTAAACCTACAAGAGAATCACCTTGTCCAACAAGAAAACCACAACGTCCAGCAAGAGATCGACGGCGTCAAGTTGGAGACTTTGCCATACCCCTCTTCAGGATACGTTTCTGCTTAGTTCCGTTGTTATTCAAATTATCATCTGTGACCTTAAGATCTGAAAATACGTATTTGTCTTTTACAACTAAGATAAACTTCGTCGTTTTAATAATTACTTGTGTTATTCAAATGACAGTATGTTTTTAAAACACATTTATTTCTTAAACATTGATATAATTATAAGTAACACTGATACGAGATTTACATATAATTATTACAGCAGTAATAATTTCAATATAAAAAGCACCTGATAAGTGTTGGATTTCTGTTCCCTTCATTGCAATTTGAATATAATTATTTTAAAACAAAAAAAATATTTGTTTGTATTTGCATTAAAGGCTCAGAAAAGATATGTGAATAAAACTGTTTAGCGAGAATATAATATTAAATATAAATTTGATATGCTCATTGTGGTAATAACAAAAAATTATGTTAAAAAGTCGTTTGCGAAAATATTATTTAAGTATGAGAAACGTACGTAATGCTGAAAAAGTTGCAATTTCAAATGCGAAATGATTACTAGCATTTGAAGATGGATAAATGATGATTTAATCCAAAATAATGATTGTATATATACATAAATTGTGTTGATAAGATGGAATATTTATTAGTCTAAGATTGTTTGTATTATTTAATAAATAAAATATTTATTCTACAATAATTACGTCTGTATTTTTAAAAAATTTTAATTGAAATTAGTAAATATGAGTATTTAACTACTTACCAACTTTTGATGTCCATCGGTTTAAAGACGTACACGTCTCTCCGTCAGGACACTCACTACACCAATATGAAAATACTAAAATACACTATCGCCCTTACCGTCACCGTAGTATACATAGTATTTACGCAAAAATGCATAAATTGCAGTCGGAGTAACCTTTTACCCTTGGATGCAAATGCAAACACCACCATGTCAGAACATGCGCTAAAATTAGGTTAATGATATTTAGCGATATATCGTAGGATTTGTGGGGGAGGGTTTTGGAAGGTAAAACATTAAAATAAGTTTGAAAAATAAAATAATCAAATATCTTTTCAATAAAGCCCACTTTTTTATTTCAAAATTAACCAATCGTGTAACGTTCAACCATTTAGCCTCTCCCCTTCGAAATAAGATGATTAGTCCCTTACACTTCAGGTTCCAGTCCAGGAATAACAAAATATTTCTGTTAACATATTACAACAGAGATGAAGAACATTTTAGAGAGCGAAAATAAAAAGTCTTAGCATCCACAGGGCTTATGAAATGTCCTTGGCTGGTTTGAGTGGCCACTTTACACGCAGTGTAACATTCACCATTCTGCCTATATTTGAACATCTATATTCCTTCGATTCTTCCATCTGTTGACGTTTGTGAAGATAAAGAGCTGTAATCTTTATTGTTGCGGGCGACATTCATATGATTGAATGATTAACCTACATTCAAAAACTGAAAAAAAAAGTTAGGCATCAACTGAAAATATTTTTTAATTTTTATACATCTTCTTGGACCAGGTGGATTTATCAACAATGTTTTGAGTTTGTCCAAATTTTTGTAGATAAGGACTGGATGCAACCCCCTAGGGAGCTGTTAATATTAAGATATTACAACAGAGATAAATAACATTTTAGAGAAGGTAATATAGAAGTCTAGGCATCTACAGGGCTTATGAACTTTTTAGAGAAGGGAGGGAGAAAGTGGGTAAAGTGGCTACTTAATTTTCATTTTCAGGAGTTTCACCTGAAAATAACCATCGAGTCAAAAACACTCGTCCTGGTTTCTGGTTCTTTTTCACACACAGAATTGTATTGTTCTTCCGCCCGGACACGGCCAATCCTATGATTCATTCACTCACAATTTCTTTGTCTCTCTTGAGATATATCTACAACTATTAACAAATTACAATGGGCGTAAAGAAGATATTAGATAAGAAATATATAGAATATGGTGTTGAAATACAATATTTTGTCTACAAACATTTAGACAAACTCAAAATATTGTCATGTCAATACCTATTTAAATTACAATATATGAGTTTCTCCAAATGTTTGTAGACAAAAGACTGGATTTCACCCCCTCGGGAGTCATTTAGATTAACAAATTACAACAGGGATGGAGAATACCCTAAAGAAGGTAATATGGAAGCCTAGGCATTTACGGGGCTTATGACTTGTCAATGTCTGGTTTAAGTGGCCACTTTACATACTGTGTAACATTCACCATTTTGCCTATGTTTAATCATTCATATTTCTTCTATTATTCCATTTGTTGATTTTAGTGAAGTTAATGAGCTGAATCCTTTATTGTTGTGAAGAGATTTATCTGACTGAATTAATTCACATACTAGGCAACGCCTGAAAACAATTTTCAACTTTTTAAACTTCTTGGACCAGTTGGTTTTATTACAATAGTTGAGTTTGTCCGAATGTTTGTAGACAAAATACTGGATTTCACGCCCTCGGAAGTAAGATTAACAAATTACAACAGGGATGGAGAATACCTTAAAGAAGGGAATATAGAAGTCTTGTCATTTGCCGGGCTTATGATTTGTCAATGGCTGGTTTAAATGTCCACTTTACACACTGTGTAAAATTCACAATTTTTCCTATGTTTGAACATCAAAATTTCCTCAATTATTATATCAGTACCTACTTAAATAACAAAATCAGTAGATATTTAAATAACAAAGAATACTTGTTGTTCACTCTTGTAAATAAAAATAACGTATGTATATAAAAAATTAACAATGTTTACTTAATATTTTTTGGATAAAATTAGGGGTCAAACGTTATCAAAAACTATGTACCTAGGCTATATATGTATAGTATACTTTTGTCATTTTATTATATTTTTTCACGAGTTCCACGTGAAAAATGTTGATACTACAATGTCGATAATTATTTTTATAATTTACGACAGTAAGTAATAAAGTTTGTTGTTTTGTTTATCAAAATTAGATTGACAACAAATGTTTAATTGCGCACATCGAATTAAAAAATTGGAAAGTTAAGTACTTTTTACCCGAAATTTAATAAAAAAAAAGAAAGCAATGTAGATTTAAGCTCGGCAATACTTAAGGAAAAAAATCTTCAAATTAATGAAGGTACATAACATTATTATAATGAGGAATTTCAGTGCTACGGGTGTAAAAAAAGTTTTATTAGATGCAGTAAAAATTTATGGCATTTAATTGTATAGCGAGGTTTCTATAAAATGTGTGAAAAAAATAATTAAAATGATCTTACCAATTACCACAGATTTTCGGTTTTTGGGGCAGACATGTTTTTCGACGTTAAGCGGGTACTTCCACTTTTAAATTAATCAACAATACTTTTGAGTTTGCCCAAATTTTGTAGACGCGGACTGGATTCAACTTCCGGGGGAGCTGTTAATATTGACTTTGGTTTGGGTGGCCACTTTACACACTTTTTTCCTCCCTTCTCTCTACTCCCTTCTCTAAAAAGTTCTTCATCTCTGTTGTAATATCTTGATATTAACAGCTCACTATGAGGTCATATCCAGTCCTTGTCTACATAAATTTGGACAAACTCAAAACATTGTTGATCACCTGATCCAAGAAGATGTATAAAAATTGAAAAATATTTTTAGTTGTTGCCTAGTATGTAGGTGAAATCATTCAATCTGATGAATCTCACCCGCATAATTAAAGGTTTCAGCTCTTTGACTTCACAAACATCATTAGATGAAAGAATTGAAGGAATATGGATGGTGAATGTTACACCATCATGTACCACGTGAAAACACGGGACCGGGACACAACGTATGGTTATATAATCACGTGTTTACACGGCTCCGGGATACAAAGTGTTAACTATTGCAGGCGACCTGCTTTTGAAGATTTTAGCGACGGTCGAACTCCGAAAGTAGTAATTTAAAGGAAAAAAAATAGTTTCGATTAAAATTAAACATAGACACTATCAATCCAATATCAAGGTATTTTAACAACAGCAATTAGTAATGACTTTTACACCAATAAAAAAAGCGCATTAATATAACAATATAAAGTTATTTTTTTTTGTTTAATTACGCCCCAATGTGTCACGATTTGGTTAAATTTTGAACTTTGTTTATGATCGTTAAAATTCAAATAGAACATCGTCACAATTGTCAAAGCCAAACATGTCGCGTTTTTGTGTAGACATATTTCTTAACAATTTTTTTTTTAAAGTTATGTTTTACCTAAATATTTCTCAAAAACATCCATATTGGTTTTGAAAAAACAATTATTTTTTCATCATCCCATCTCACATATTTTTATCGGTATTCGTGGAATGTGATATTCGTGGAGTGTATACTTATTAGATAACATTACGAGTATATACACAAAAACAACTAATGAATAAAAAACAATAAAGTAATCGTTTAATAAAATTTTTAATCTTTACCCTCTGACCTTCAAAATAATATTTAATAACCAACAGGGGTTTCAACCGTTGTTGTACTTTGTCTGGATGGTAGAAGACTTAATGACTGAATTTTTAAAGCATAAGATTAATTTATTAGGTTTTAAAAAAAGGAAAATAGTATTTAAAATACGGAAATATTCTAATAATAAAAAAAGACACTACTTATTTTTTATCAATAACATGTAGGTAACACCAAGAAAATTTATGAAACAGAATCATCCATGTAAATTATTTAAATTTATATCAAATTATTGGAAAAAATAATCAATTGTAATAGAATTTAAGTTAGTAAGTGAAAATTCTTGATGGAAGTTCATTGTAATTTATTATATAAATAAAAGACGAGTGATACTTTAATCCACAAATTTGAAATATCCAGTGACCAAATATGCAGAATGATGATGCCTGTGCACACTTAAACCAGCCAATGACAGTTCATTATTTATTTATTTTTTGCTTCAAACAAAAAAAAACCAATAAGGCATAGCCAGTATATTTATTTTTTTAAATTCACTAAAGGCTACTGGAAAAATACATATGTATATATTTATATATATTTTAATTTGCAAATATGAAAAGTAATCGGCCACGTGGTTTAGAGGTCAGCGCATTCGCCTACCATGCAAGAGGTCTCAGGTTCGATACCCGATATGGTTGACATGAAATATTTATTTTAAAAATTTGTTTTTACTCAAGAATATTTCACAGTCCCTGAACTGGCACCTGAAGCGTAAGACTGATCATCTTACTCTCATGCAACAAAATGATAAAGATACGCTGCAATTGGTTTACCAATGCAGCGCCCTATGCACGTAAAAACGTTTTTTTTTATTAAAATAAAAAATATTAAGTATTATATATTATGTTATTCCTTCTTATTCTTAGAGGTGGGGGTCAGTGGTGTGCAAGCTTCTGACGTCAATGCGACCTGTGAAAATATTTTATTTATTTATTTTTTATTGATTAATATAATGACATAATTGATAAATGTTTTTTTTCTACGCAATCTACTTTTATAATTGGTTGATGTTCTAGCTGTTACTTTTCAAAAAAGAGACTAACTCTTGTGCTTGGAGAGTGACTTACACTGTTTATTTTATTTTATTTTTCTTTCTGTTGACGCCCATGGGGCTTTTACATTATACATACTATATAATAAGAAAAAGTTACACATTAAACATAATTATAATTTTTTCAAATATAAAATTTTAAACAATAATTTTTAAAATTTAAAAATAAAGTTACATAGTTAACATAATACACTATTAAGACATAATACATACATTATATTATGTTTATAATATAAGGCATAGTAGGATTCAAATAAAACAAAATTATTATTTTTTTTACACCGGTAAACTAAACTTTAAAGTGAAGTTATCCAAAATGTTGAAAACTGAAAGGGTTTTATAAACTAAAAATATAAAACATAACACGGGCTAACTTTTAAGCATACATAAATACGATCGAAGATTTATTGACTGTTGTATTTATTTAGTCATTTGAAGTCATATAATTTCGAATACACAAGATAAAATAGTAAAAAAAAAAACAGAAAATGTTAATACAGTAATACTAATGAAAATAGAAAGCTGTTTTTACTCGGATTAAAAAAAATCTATTGTTACAGGTATTGCCATATATTTATTTCTATACTTCTTTTATAAAAGATGTTTTAATCTGCTTTTTTTGATCTATGCCCGCTTACAGGGTAAATTGGAAATGATAAATAAGGAAATATTGTGTAACATATTTTTATTCTGTTCCAAAACTTGTTTTATGAATTCTTCTTTTTTATACCTTCCGCTGTATGTAATTACACAAAATTCTTTAAATGCTTGATTTGATTTGTAATTTTTATTTCATTTTAAAGCAATGATTTTGTTAACGCCCTTGAACCTGTAGCAATTGCACAGAAATCTTTAATCCGAGTCATTAAGAAAAAAAACATTTCGTTATCCAAGTGACTTGCTCTTCAAAGAATTCAGAGTACTGAATATTATTCAACAGTATATATTGAGAACGGTAGTGGTTATACACATGAAGAGAGACATTTACCCAAGCGTCAACCACAACCATAATACAAGATACTCTAATAGGGATCTGATACCAAGTGAAGGGGTGAACACTGTTCTGGCATCGAGACAACACTATAACGTAGGCAAAAAAGTCCATAACCTTTTGCCAGAATCGTGGAAAGACGGGAGTGTTGTCAAGTTGCGAAAGGTGTTGACCTCGCTCTTTCATGACATTGGTCGTAGGGAGTCAGAAAAGTTGATGCATGCCACGGATTGGAGAACCTTACTGGATGTCAAAAATAAAATATAAAAAATAAGGAATAATTTTAAAAAAAAATATTTATAGATGACAACCATGAAGTTTCGCATAAATAAATTGTCTATGTTTTAATGAATGTATGTATGTGTATGCGCATGGGTGTATGTACGTGTGTGTGTATGTACATATATAGTTGGATAATTTATATAGCGCCATTTTTATGAAAATCACCTCAATGGCGCTGTACAATTAATAAATATCCCAGTACGTCTTGCAGCTACAGAGCGCATGGACGGTTGGGATTCTAGTTCCTCGTTTTCAATTATTATCAATAAAAAATTATAACAGATAGGAGCTAGATTACAGGACGTCTTGCAGCTACAGAGCGCATAGACAGTTAGCAATTTATCCCCCATTTACACATTTTGAAAATTGACAAATAAATTTAGTGTATTAATGATACTAAAAAATAAATAAAAATAATATGAATAATAAAAAGGAGTAAGATTACAACACGTCTTGCAGCTACTAAGCGCATAGACGATTGGAATTCTAGACCCCATTTATAAAATTTAGGTATTTTTAAGTTGGTATATGAAAGCTAGATAACCAATCATCGTGCAGCTACAAAGCGCATGGACGAGTGGAATTCTAGCAAAGTTAGAATGATATCAATAAATTTATAAAAAATAGAGCATAGTAGTAAGTTTGTCAAGTGTTCATGCCAAGAACTAAGAAATAAAAAACTAAATAAATAAAGCACTGTATCAACTTCATGGTTAACAAAGGGAGATAGATGTCCGAAGAGAATCTTTTGTAGACAGTAGGTAGATATCGTCACCATGTGGTCCACTAGGCTGCTGGAGAATTTCTGGAAACGCACGTGTGTAGACTGGGGGATTATGCCTATTGTTCCAACGACTTGGTGTCCATGTACATGTGTATATATGTGTATATTTATATATATGTGTGTATATATGTGTATGTCTGTATGTATATGAATCAAAATGTGAATTCGAATAAGTTTATATTTTGTTTGTCTGTGCTCTATATTAATTTGTTAACTATTATAATATATTCAAATGTAATTGCCTAGCTAGGAACGGGGTATGTACCCTTTTTAGCTGGGCAAAGTGAACATGGAATTGTATTTTGATAAAGAGTGTGAAATATAAATAAATAAATAAATAAACTTGAGTTATTCGTGGCACCCTTGTCATTTTCATACTATGTTTAATACAAATACCTACACGCGTCCTGATTAAAAATGATGAGAGCATGGTTGAAAGATGAAGTGTGTAGTTTTGCAAGTAATCGTATATAAAGGCAAACCATTTCCTTATCAACACAGTCTTCAGTTACAGTGCCAAAGACAGCCCAAAATGAGATTCCTGGTGAGTAAAATTGTTTTAAAATTTTAATCTTAAATCAGTACATATCCATCTTTGCTATTATAATAGATTTGTAATATTTCTTGTGTTTTTTTGCCTTAGTTTTAAACGAGTAATTTCAAAAAGTTTCGCGCAGTCGGAAATAGAGTTTGCCCGTCGTGCTCGAGAGCTCGCGTTCAATTTCTTCGATTTGAAAAAAAAATGAGATCAGAATTATTATCTGTGTTATGTGAATCAATGCAGTGCCCTATGCACCATTAGGTGTAAACTAAGAATTATGACAATGATGTTGGAGAAAATTAAAAATGAATAACACCCCTATATATTTTAAAGCATCCATTTTGTTATTTAATAAAATGTAGAGAAAATATAAATTTTCGTTTTTGTCGTGAAAATTTGTCCATTTTTAAACCGGTTGTTGTCCGGTGGGTAGTGTCGTGAACTCTGGATCAGGAGGTCCGAGGTTCGAATCTATATAGTAGATAGATAATAGTATACATAAAACAGAAAAAAAAAATTTTTGGCCTAACTAATTTAATTGTCATATTATTTGTTGTTTTAGCATTTACTTCGTGGAGAAATATTTAGAATTTAATCTGAATTACAGGTATAAATATAAACTATAATAATAAAATATAAAGTTTATATTTACACCCGATGATGGGTAATTCAGAATACCTGAAACTAGTCGTGTTATAATATATTACACTATTATGTGGTAAAAATTACAAAGTGTTTCATTTTAAATAAATTTAATA